>NW_026731561.1:0-210000 GCF_028476545.2 Physella acuta
CCATTTTGGCGCCCCCTATGGTCGGCGCCCGGGGACATATGTACCCCCCCCCCCCCTTCGCTACGCCTCTGCCTAATTACTCTAGTCCTAACCCCTCACCTCAAAAGTTCACATCAGCCCTGATCAATATTCGAATTAGGGTTCGATGATAGCAGTAAAATGTAGGCCTGCTTTGTTACGCTCTGTCGGCAAACAGATATTGAGAAGCTTCGGCAAATGCAAAAATGCATTTCTGTGGGTGTGTGGAGTGTAAATTAAATTTTAAATTATGTTGTGCATATGATCGCTGTTTCTAAACACAATCAACCAGTCAACGAAATACCCATATCGTATTCAAATGTGTGAAAAAATATGTATAATATATATATATATATATATATATATATATATATATATATATATATATATATATATAATATATATATATATATATATATATATATATATATATATATATATATATATATATATGTCAGAGGCGTAGCGACCCTTCCCGGCGCCCGGGGACAAACTTTTCGATTTGCACCCCCTCCCCTCAAGATTTCGATTTGCCACCCCCTCAACCTTTCAATTTATTTTTTCAACCCATTTTGGCGCCCCTAAGGTCGGCGCCTGGGGACATATGTCTTATGTGTTGCGTTACGCATCGGATCACCCGCAGAGTTTCTTCCAGGCATCTCTTCGGGGGGGCAAAGCCCCCCCGAAAAATTTTTACCGCCCCCCCGAACGGAATGAAATTTATATAATTTATATAGAAAATATATACTTTTAAACAGTGTCCGCCCCCCGAAGAAAGTTTACCGCCCCCCCGAATATTTCAAGTGCCCCCCCGGAGAAAAAAGTCTGGAAGAAACACTGATCACCCGAAAGGCGTGTCCGTGTGTTCACAACAATCAATTCCTATTGGATTGCAATTTATTTAAACAGTTTTCTAAAACGCGAAATAACGTTTTCTAACATTGCTATTTTATAATGTAAAATTGTGACGTCACCATCTGACCCCCTCCCTCATCGCACACCGTCCACAAAATTACTCTCCCCCCCCCCCCCTCCCCCTTCGAGTGTGACTTCATTTATGGACGACCCCTTGACATATTAGTATGGCTTGTTTCTCAGAAATACTGTAACCTTATTGCCAGTTTGAAAAACAAATCACTGGGATGATAAAAATATTATTTTTTGTTGTTGTTGATGCATTTAATTAGGTAATTACATATAATATATTTAGAAGTAGATCTAGGCATAAGCTTGAGTCTAATAAACTATAAAATAAAACATTAGGATGCACGGTATATTTATAAGCGCAAATGTTAAAAAAAGTATATTCTATTTGGCTTAGATTTTGAGAAAAATATTAACCCTTCAAGATTCAAGAACCATCGGTGGCCAGTAGAGTTATTGAGTCTAATTCATCAAGTGTAACTTATGTATTAACCAGAGTTTAAACAGGTTAAAGTCTCCATATAGATTATAGATCTAGATCTAGACTAGATCTAGATATAAGTGTGCAGGTAACTAAAAGATTCTAAATCGAGATCTAAAATATATTAATGAGTACCATAAGCAAAGCCTTAAGCCTAAGCCTACTAATATAATAATATTTAGGCCTAAATAAATTTTAGCCATTTTTAGCTATACTGGCTATAGTATAGTATAGGCAAATTATAGGCCCTATTTTATTAGTAGCCTATTATTAGTTCTATTAGGCCTACTATTAATAATAGTATTCCAGCCAATTCTAAATTATTATTATTATTAAAATTTAAAATTAACTTAAACCTTAGTAGTTTAGTAGGCCTAATGTCTTATTTTATCATTATTAAGTAATATTATAAGGCTGCATCTGGCATCCATCCAGACCCCGGTGTTGTTATAATAATTTAGCCTATTATAATAGACTCGGCCGCTATTCAATTGGACCAGCCTATAAATTTGTTAAGATAATAATAATATGATAATTGTAAACAATAGGTCCTAAGGCCTAAATTAACTATATCTTTTCTGTTGTTGTGATTTTTTTCTTATAATTCTATAGGTCTTATAATAACTTAATGTCTTGAGATTTTGCTTTAAATGCATGATATCAAATTATCATTCCTGACAAATGTCAAGCAGAGTTTCTTCCAGTTATATAGAAAACACATAATTTTACTTTGAGTACTATTTCATATGGTATTAAACTTCTCTGACCGAGCTAATGTTGAGCTTGCATTGTAAATTTGTGCTTTATTTTTTTAAATTTTCTTCTGTTTAACGTAATTTATTTTCATATGGCATATCAGTCCAAATTTAAAATAAAATTATTGTAAAAAAATATTTTTGGACTAATAAATATATATAATAAATAAAATGTAGGCTACAGTCTAGAGGTCCTGGCCTGTTTTCTTGAACACTAATATCTCAAATGCGTGGTAGCAGCTATAATATATTATGCAAAATATAACATATGAACTCGATCACAATGACTCCAAATAAGCTTTTCATCTTGCTCGGTTGGGGGTGGGGGGGGGGGGGGGGGGGGGGGGGGGGGGACACAACAAATCTCAACAATCTCAGATTGTAATGGTATTGCTGCGACACGTGTGCTATACGCTTACACTATTATCTAAACCAATGTGAACTCACAGTGACACTAGCTAGACAATGTTGGTATTTTTCTCTCTCTGACAAAAAAAACGTGAGTGGGCGATCATAGATGAAACGACATTTAGAATGGGCATATTTAAAAATCTGAATCTAGAAAAGAAATACAATCTATGAAAAACAATTTTTTAAAAAAAGCTATTGCAAAGCAACTATCGAGACAGAACTACAAATTTACTTAAAATACTTTTCTTCTCGCTGACTGTTTTTGATCAACCAGGAACAAGGGAAGGGATATCCCAGTTTAGTTAGGTTCCAAACCGGTAACAGACAAGAGGCACGACGTCTTACATTGAATATAGTCTAAATATAGGGTAGTTAGTGTAATAACACGTATTTTTGTTGATATGACAATACAGTCGTTATTGTGGGTTCTTTCTTTTAGGAACACGATCAACAGTGCTTTTTAACTTTAAAATTTATTTACATAGATCCACAAGAATAATGACGATAATCCATAGTAGAAGAAACGACTATGATATTATAGTCTAGAAACAAATTGATGTGGTGACATCTTACATCTTACTATACATGCAAGCCCCCCTAGTTCACCTTGCACTCCCCTTTTATACCTTACATTCTCCCCCCTTATGTCAGTGAGCAATCTCACAAAAAGCATGTAAAAACATGACGAGTCACTCACACGATGTTTCCGTTGGCCAGGTACTCTACATTCATGCAACTTCATGTTAGAATACAATATAATAATCATACCCAATAGTACAGTCTGTTACAGTTAGAAATAGTAGGACCTAACACTAGCAAATCAACAAAACTAATTAACACACACAATAAAACACATAAAAATACTAACAAATCCACAAGAAACATCAGATAAATATAAAAAGGTATAATTTTAATACAGGTTATAAACAAGTGTGTAACTATAGATCAAACTCAATACCAGGTCCGAATAGTGGCCATGGCTATAAGGACCTGGGTCCGAATAGCCACTCCCTAATATTAAACTAATATGTTATTAGTTGGTTTTTTTTAAATAGTTAAGGCCAGGGCTTTTAAATTTTTATTTGTAACTTTAATTAAGCACTGTCATCATTTTAAAAAATTACCTTTATAATCATAACTATACAAAGTTACCTAATTTAGTCTATTTATAGTCTAATAGTAACTGCATAGAAATCACCTGTCATCTGTTGTAGGTCTATAATATGTTTATGATGTTTGACAGCAATAACTGATTAAATGCTTATGTTAAAACATGCTTACCTTTTTTTATAACCATATAGAATTTATAGGCTTTCATCATGGAAGAGAGCATTGAAGCAGACAATGGCAATGCTGTGATTGAGTATTCACAATTTGCTAAAACATTGCATTCGAATGGAATAAGTCTTAATAAATTACTTGAAGATGTTAATTTTTTCCAACCATTACAAAGGTAATTGCTTAAAAAACTTATCAGTTTTTTTTTAATGGGATGGCACAGCTTTTCCATTCAAAGTATTTTTAATTAAAAATAATAAGTCCTGAAGATTTTTATTTACAATTGAGGCCAGATTTAAAAATTAACATTTTTTAATTTGAAAAATTTGGATTATTAGAGACACTACATTATGTCTATATTAACACACACAGATTATCTTTGAGAGATGTGCATCAAGATGAAAGTGTCATACATATTCTTAAAATGTTTCATACATTGGGGATTGCAGCTAAGGAGGATCTTAATTCAATAGCTGTAAGCATATTTTTATTTGAACTTTATTTTAAATGTGTAAAATTTTATAATTTTCTACTTAATCATCAACTTCCAGGCAGTTCTTAATCAACCAGATCCAGTAAATCTTATAGGTATTACAGAAGATGGTGAATTTAGAAAAATAAATATGTGGGATAACTAAAAAAAGTTAAGGTAACTATCAGGAAGAAAAGAGAATGGCCCTAGGAGCAGATAGAATCTGCAGAACTGCTTGGTGTAGAATGTCAAAAACTTCCCAAAATTTTTCAAGTTGGGTATTTAACCTATTTGTAAAGTGGAGTCACAAATTATGGAGACTGTTTCAAAGAGGTAAAAAAAAAGATTGGAGAAAGTTTGCAAATTCTTGGTATGCTAAGGAATATATGGAGATTAGGAAAGAAAATTCTATTATAGATATATTTAAAAGTTATGTATGGCTCTGATTGTTGAAACACCACCAATGCTATTGAGAAGTTTCCCAAAATAAGAGCTTGTGTAAATATTGAGAATCATGTGGCCAAGGGGACATCCATAAATGACGTCACGCTTTTTTTGACGATTTTACCTCTCCACCTCTCTCCCCCCCCCCCCCCCCGTCACACATCATCACAAAAAGCCAGACCCCTCCCCCCTAAAATGATGTCACACCTCAGCCTACACCCCCCCCCCCTCAAAATTGCAGTTGAATTTTTCTTAAAACATCGATATTTTTCCAAAATCTTGTCTGAACTCTGTCAAAGTACAAAGTAGAGTATTTTAATCAATTGCTATTGCACTTTATTAAAACAGTTTTCTAAATCGTGAAATTATGTCTAAAATTCGTTTTCTAACATTGCTTTTTTATAATGCAAAAGGGTCATACCATCTGAACCCCCCTCCTGCTCGTCACACCGTCAAAAAATTACGGACCCCCCTGTGAGTGTGACGTCATTTATGGACGACCCCCAAGTACCTTCTCATTGGGGAGTTAGAAAGGTGAAAACTCATCCATCCATGAACAGTGGTCATCAGGCACAGACAATGTGGTCATATACAAAGAATGACAGCAGATGCGTTGTCTAAGACTCCGCTTAAATGGACCCACCAAGCAAGAAATAATTAAGGAGGCCTAAAGAATCATGGAGATAGTGTTTAAGGAGGGTGTCCTAATGTTCTTTCAGGCAGAAGTTAAAGCCAGGGACAAGTTGAAAAGGCTTGAGAGATGATAATGAATTATTTTAATTGCAGATTTATTGACTGGTTTTACTAATCAAATTTTTATTAACTGATTTTACTAATAAAATTAGCACAGTTTTTTTTTTTTTATTTAATAGACACTAGTTTCAAGAAAAAATAAGCCAAAAACACAAAATGTTCAAATTAGTGATATATAAAAAAGTAGGATTCCATAATTGATTTTCAACTAAGTATTACTCAATTTTCTATTTCTGTACAGAAAATGAGGTCAAGCAAAGTGGAAGATGTCCAGTACAATGTAATTTTTCTGCTTTATAAATAATATTAATTGTTTTATACTGCGTAAAACAAATATCTACCTTCAGAATTACATAACAGCTTTTATATCCAACTACTCTGAACTTTTTTTATCTGTTTACTTTAATGATACAAAAGTTTTGTATTCAACAAAGTCTGTAAAATATCTTCCTAGCACAAATGGGTACCTGATAATATTTAGGAAAGTAAGTGCAACAAAATATTTTTTGCCCACACAACCTGATCACACCATCTGAAGGAATCTGCTTCATCTGCTCTATCATCAAGACTCAATTATTAAAAGATGTCTTTAATTTTTATATCAGTTATTATACAGTTAAATGGTGTTACTAATTTTTATTGGACAGATCAATACTGTATCACATCAAAAATTCTTTTTGCTGGTATTTCTGTTAGGATCTAGGGATAGGATGAGAATTACTACAAAATAATAGAAACTTTCAGTCTCTATAACATCAAATTGTTATTCACATTTTTTTAAATTGGTTAAAAATGTGGGATTTATTGAAATTTGTATTCCTGCTCATAATTATTTACAGTGTTGATCTTTTTTTTAAAATAGAATGGAATTAGTCAAACGGAAGAAGATGTAAAGAATATTGAAAAGGTGGGCCTAATTTCATACATGATAAACTCCACAATATTTTTAATATGCAGGTTTTGTCTATTTTTTAACTTTGTATTTTAATTGCTACACTTTCTTTGATTATCGGCTTTAGCGTTGTTTCACTTACAAGAGCTAAATAACCTAGCAGACTGTAAAATCCATCAGTCTCATTGTAAAATGTGATATAGATAAAATAATGTATTGCTTTTCAATAATTTTATACCATTATTTTTAATCAGTCGGATGAATGGAGTTGTTTCAAAAAACTTCAGGAAAAGTGCTGTGACTTGATCAGAGAAATAAATACACATTTGGTAAGATTGTTTTTAGAAAATTGTTTTTTAGCACGAAATATAAAAAAAAATTATGGAACGAACTTTTAAATTCCTTTTTAATATGTTTATTTCAGACTCTGTTTTTTAAGCAACAATTTAAAGGAACAACAGAGTGTGGAAGACCATCAGGTATATTGCCAGAAAATACATTGTTTTTTTTGTTTTTTGTTTTTTTTTGTTAAATTGTAGGTTAAATAAAATATTTACAACTTGAAATGTTACTATATAACAATATTTAACAATAAGATGTCAAACTATTAATTTAAATACATTATTTAATGAACATTTTTTAAATTAGTTTCTTTCAAGGAGCAGGATATTATCTCCACACAACTGGTGAGTATTACTCAATTAATTAAGACTTTTCTAACAGATTTAATTCTGAGAGACAACAAGCGTTTTATTTTAGCTTTTAAAATATTTATAAAAATATGTATAAACAAAAAAGAATCGCTCCATTTGTAATTTAAGCCTCTATTTAGACTAAAAGAAAATTTTATTTTAAAACTAGCATGCCTGTCCCCGCGTGGGGATTAAAGAACGTCTGACAAAATATATAAGTAGAGTTTCACTAATGCGTACCAAACCCATATTCTTAGGCGCGTGACCTTGTTTTTTAAAACTAAGTTATTCAAATGTAAACAATGCCTGCTCTTGGATCATAAATATCGGGACACGGGTTTACCTACACAACTGCCCAGCATGCCTTGAGTGTAGGTAAATCACTCACCGTAATATTTAACGCCTAAGTGTTGGTAACATGTTGGTAATCATTTATTTTCTCCTTTTTAGTGCATTATTACATAAAAGATTGTTATTAAAACATTTTTTATGAATTTTTTTATTTTAACTTTCTAATTGAATTCAGCGTTTAAATATTTTTGTTTCTCTCTTCTATTCAAAGCCATTCTTCATAGAAAATGTACATTCTCTTGAAAGCTCTTTGAAAGAAATGATGGTTTCTTTTAGAAGGATCCAAGCTTTAAGACATGCTGGTTTGACTGAATGCTCAGCTGCAGTGGAGCAGCTTGAAACAACAAACCAACAACTAAACGAAATGTAACTTTAATTTCTCAATAGTGGTAAACTGTTTAAAAATAAGAATGCTATAAAATGTCAATAATTTTCATAAATATCTCCCTACATTCGAGGTATTATTATTATTATTATTACTATATTTTGTGTTGAACAGTTTCAGAGATGCTTACACCTTAGTTGAGAGTTGCGGAAATGTTTACACCTTAGTTAAGACCAGTACAGCATGTGAAGAAATAAAAACATGCCTTCATTCTTTAAACAAAACTCTTAAGGCAAAGTAAGTTTGTGTTGTTCAATTTATTTGTATGTATCAGCCACTGTTAAGATATCATTTTCTGTTAATTATATGTTGGTTATCTTCGTTTGATGATTAAACTAATCAGTGGTAGCTCCCAGCTACCTATGGTAGTAACCATATGTTATATGTTACTTTTCTATTAAAACACCATAAGTAAAACACAGAAACAATCATTTTGAAATATGTTTACATTTTTCTTAGCCATTTTTAATTACATTTTAATTTTTTTTTAATATAATCAAAGTGGACAATTTATTGAGCAACAACCACCCTGTTGTATAAAAGTAACAGATGTCAAAGATAAAAAAAAGACTTCAGATTCATTTAAGCTCAGTATAAGGTAGGTAGTTTTATACTAAAGTCTCATCCATTTATGTCATCCACATTGTTAGGGAGGGGGGAGGGCTCTGATGTTGATTTTCATGGATGCTTATGAACTGGGTGGTTTTCTTTTTTTTTCTGGATTGTTATAATGCATATCCTCAATATAGGTTGGTGCAAGTGAATATTGGTGCACACGTATGTTGAACGAATGGTATTGAATCGGGCAGCTCAAACCCCCCTCGCAGCCCAACATTTTGGTGGAGACAGCTTAAACATCAACATCAAGACTCAACGACCCGTTTTTGAAGATTCTTGTATGGAGACCCAAATTGGAGTTTAAAGATCGTATTTGGAAACTCGTATGTGAAGACACTTGCTAAGAAAAATTGTATGCTAAGACCCTAGCTTAGAAAACTGGTGGTGTAACTACATTGTGGAAACACATTGTGAAACACATCAGTGAGGCACAAGTTCATTCAACTGATAGTTCTACTACTAGAATATACTGCTAGATTGTACAAGAATATTTCAACAATGGACATTGCAACCGCGATACTGTTGTGTTAGATAGCTGACTAATCATATTCCGCCAGCTGAGTGCGACGTCTACGTGATCTTGACCTCGGACCGTTGGCAAAGTAACGAGGGTCTGAACAACTTGTCCCCCCAATTTTTACCCTAGTACAATATACTGACAGGGGTATTATAAAGACAACATCATTTATTATGCAAACAAAATGAACTTTAATAACAGTTCTTGCATTTTTTAAAAACAACCATTCAACGTCACAGTAGGCCTATCTATATTAATAAAATTAGTAACTCCGTGGTAAGATAAGCATGAGTGAAAATAAAATAATTCTTATTATCTGATGAAGTAAAAATCATTAAAATAACACACCAGCATATTATAGAACTACACTTCTGAGGAAAAAAGCCACTCAATACTGACTACTGTTTAGTGTTTATAAATAATACTTGTTTGATGGATTATTCACATAACTAGACATGGGTGAATGGAACAAAAAATTGAAAAGTATGTGCCCTGTTTTGCCAGGGCTAAGATACGATGTATATTTTTTGTTTTATGGGACCAAATATTTTTTTAATCTTTTTAATTTTCATTTATTTAATATTACCCTGAAGTTTTCAAACAGTTTTGTCACATAGCTTAATTATTTTGTCACATAGCTTAATTATTTTGTCACATAGCCTAATTATTTCATGTCAGCTCTATGCAGTCTTTTACATTGTAGGTGTTAAAAATATCATTGACATGGCTACACAACTTTTCTTTATATTTCTAGAGTTTTTGGCATGAAACAAGGCACACATTGCCTAGGGCCCCTTGAAATATTCTTGTGTCATGAAAGCCAATGGAAATCACATGACGAACACATTAGAGAGAAGGTACTGGTACACTTTTTGTTCTGTCTGACAGCTTTAAACTTTCTGCTCAACATTTTATTTCATGTCATCATCATCATTTAGGTTCTATGGGTCACCAGCTATAGATTTCTAGATGAACTTTACTTTTATGATTTAAAATGAAAATAAAACACCTAGATTTAAATTTACAATTGAAAAAGTAAATAAGTGCAAATGTTGGCTTTTAAACATTTTAGGAAAATAATTTGCTGCAAATGTAGTAGCTTGTAGTTAAGAGAATGGATACTGTTAGTAGCTGCAGTAGATCAACATGAAAGTAAATGCTAGTGGTCATTGAAAATAATTTGTTGACACTGTCAAGTTCAGATGTGTTTATTACAGCAACCACCAATGCTGGTAGAGCAGCCATCAGAACGAAAAATGTCTGAATCTGATCAAGGCATCCTGGTTGAACTTAATGTCAACATAGAGAATTATCAGCGATGCAAGGGAAGAACTTCACCCAAGAGTTACGCACATTTTGACAGAATTGGAATAGTACTAAACTTCACAGCACTACCAGAAAAATTTGAAAGTGAAATTAAAATTGAGGTATATTCCTATGAAAGTAGTTTATTTTTTTACTGTTAGTTTAAATCCAATCATTTCTAGTATTTTTCACTATAATTATGTTGTCTGTTTATATTTTTCAGATTAAAACCAGGTTTGTAGCTATAAATTAAATTTGGGTAGCTACTGTGATTAAATCTAGGGTGTTAACGATCATTAAACTAGGGTGTTCACAATGAAAAAACTAGAATGGTAGCTAGAATTTCTATATCTTCAGCATCATCATCTACTATTTACATGTAATTTTTGTCTCTTCTTTTTCTCCTAAGGAGTTTTATTTCTAAATTATATTTTTCTATTGTGTAAAACAGACACTAGATCTCATAACTTAAAACAAAATTGAGAAGCTGCCTCAATGGTATAAATAACATAATATTTCTTTAAAAAAATAGTTTAACATGTAACTTATCAAAACATCTGTATTGTAGTTTTAAAAATTCATAAGAAGAACTAACATTCAAATGCTGTGTTAAAACTATAGACCAGAAGTCATAGCAACTCCATAAAAGCTCAAACGTTAAACCAAGTTTACCTGTATATTTGTTTTGTTAAAACTTAAAATAGTATTAGATCAGCTGTTACTTAAAATTGAATTCCATTTTTTCTTGTCTTCTAGTGCCTTTCCCTTCCCTTCACTGTTGTAACTGGAAGCAACCAAATATGGCCATACACAGGTGCTGTTGTCTGGTATTGTTGGATCCAGAAAGATCTGGTAAGGTTAGACGTAGGGGGGTGGAGATGCTTCTCATTGTGATTTTGTGTTGGTTAGTGTTTGTTACCCTGTGTTTTCTTAATTACATTTGCTCCGAATGAGCATAAAAATATTAGAGTATTAGTGCATTTTTAAAAAAAGACAGAAAATGAAATGAAAATGTATGCATGTTAGAAAAATAGGTGATATGGATATGGTATTAGATTACATTTGTGTGAATGCGGAATAATTGTTTACAAAAGTGTTTTCATACAAGATGTGTCCTGTTTTTTATTTGAGAAAGGCAAAACTCAATTCTCATCGTTTTCTCCTTTTCTTAATTGAAGCAAGCAGCTAATCTGAAAATTATAAACAACATATTATGTCATCACAGTACAGCACACCATTCAAGTGCCCCAGTGAGATGAGCTTCAGTCAGCTGCTGGCCATGATACAAGCAAAACTAAAATATATCAATAGTGATCTTTATTTAAATGAAGAAAATGTTCTTGCACTGCAAAACATATTAAAATGTAAGTACCTGTTTATAACTAAATTTATCTTGGGGAGGGGTGGTCATTTAGTAAAGTAAGTGCTCGCTATCCCCATGTGGTCATGGGGTAAAGTGGCCACTGTCATTTTCAATATATATATAAAATATATCTTAATACACATCTTTTATGGCAGAGTTTTTATTTTGTTTTCTAACTTAAAATATAATCATTTTTGTAGTCAAACTTTTTATGTTTTCTAGCATTGAAAAAATGCAAGCAGAACAATAATATGATTGACATGCACTCGCTACTTCAAATGAAAATGCCAAAGCAAGGTAATCACACAAATGGGGAGCATACATTCTCATGCTATACCTGGCTGGAAGCAGCATTTAACACCATTAACTTGTTCCAGAGCTATGCGCAAAAAGGGTAAGTTCTACAGTGGTACCTCAAGACATTTAAATTTTTCGGCAAGGTTGCTTGAACATCACATTGCTCTTATCTCTAAACAGTTTTCCCCATTGAAATTAATTTAAATGCCATTAATCAGTTCCAGCCCCCATAATTCTACCCCTGTTGTTTTTGTTTTGCGTTTTTAATGATAAAATGTATTTAAAAATGACAAAGGTATAACTAGCTGTTCACTAGCTGTCAATGCAAAACTCTTGTATTTCAAACTTTGCTCATATTTCAAAGTAAATCGTCAGGGAAATCATATGTCAAAGTACCAGTGTATTAAAACAAGCATGTGAACCTGTTCTATTCCCTATCACTAAACCTAGATGGCTTGTTTTCTGTTTCATTTACTGCAGTTATTACTTGCAAAAAAACTTATTGAAAATTAATTGTATAAAGTCTTAAAATGTTGAACCATTTTTTAAATATAATTTGAATGTCCTAAAATTATAAAAAAAAATCTATCAAGAACAAAGAAGAAGAGATAGGAAGAAGTCTTTTACGCTGTAATGTCTGCATAATTTCAGGGTTTTATGGAGCTTCCTATCACACAGACAGTGTGTAAAGCTGCTGAAAGGAAAGTCTGTTGGTACTGCAATAGTTAGGATTTCACTCAACAATGTTGAGAAAGAAGATTCTATATCTCCATATGCTGCACTTACAGTTCACAGTAACTATAATAATAATAGTATGTTCAAACAATGTTAAATACTGTTTTATGATATTGCTAAAAAAAATTAATCACACTTTACTACCACTAAAAATTAAAATGATTTTTAGGATATCAATTTTTATGTATATTCATTTTTCATGTTGATACATTAGCTTGAAATGTGCAATTGTTAGTTTTGAGAGGAAAAAAGTATTAGCAATCTCTAAAAATATGTTAAACAATTAAAGCTAGTTAATTATCAGTCTGATAGGAGACAGTATGAGAGTCAGTGCAATGCCTAGACTAGTATATTTTGATTTTTTATTAAACTATTAAACCTTTCCCATGATTCATTTCTTTAATCTCCTTTACTTCTCACATCAACTTTGTTGTCGTATCCTTTAGAATCTTTGTCTAATATTTCATATAACACACTATAGTCTATTGCATGTGCTTGTTGCTCATACCTAACTTTTATTACAAGTTTTCTTACATAGTCTCATTGTATGGATGACAAAAATTAATAAGCCCTTTTATTTACTCTTCTGGTCTACAGCTATTGTTGAGTAAGCCGTAGAAGTGATTTTTTATTCTCTTCTTATCTGCAGCTGTTGTTGAGAAAGCCTTAAAAGTGAGAGACCTCTACATCTTCTTATCATCCCTAAAAAATTCAGAGAAAGAAATCTTGATTGAGAACTTAATCACAAGTGTAGTTGGTGATAATGTTCCGCTTTCTGAACTGATACCATCTTCAAAGCGTAAGCATTATTTTTTGTTTTTCTTGTCATATCATACAGCTCAAATATATTTTAATATCCTTGAAGCTCTCACTCTGAGGATTTGATATGTCTGTTTAAAAAAAGTATTGGAAGCTACTTTTTGGGTTAACTTATTAATTTTCAGTTTATAGTGTTTTAAAGCTATAATAAAAATCGTTTGAATGTCATTTACAGCTGTTAGAAATGCTACTATGAATGATTACTTGACCAAGACATCTAAACATGTGGAGATCATTTGTTCAAAGTAAGGTTGTTTTCTTCTTTTAATGTCCTTCTTTTGTTTGCTTGATTTCAAATCATGTCCCACAGCATTCTGTATTGAAAGTTGGTTTTTTCCAGTAATGTGACATGAAGTCCCTCACCATTTTTTCCCACGTTTTCTTTAACTTGCTTTCGTCTCTGTTTGTCTTTCCAATCAAATCTTGCGATCGAAATTTCTTGCACTTCCCAGTTAGCTAGCGCGCTGAAATTTTCAGGGAAGCTTTGTTTTGGATGACAATTGAATATTCAATTGTTATTATTACTAAATTGATCCATGGAAACATTTTATTGAGCATTTTAGACCGCTATATAATCTATATATATAATTCTCCTCTGCGAACCGTTAGAAGACAAGCTGCAAGCGCCTCCTTACAGTCCCCTCTCTTTCTCTCTATCACTACCACTACCACCCTCGTTGTAGTAAAAACGTGGGGAAAAAGGGACATAACCCAGTAACTGTAATTTGTGTACAAACAACCGTAACAACTGGTGGCCAGTATGGGGGAGACGATATGGTCGAGTGGTTGGGCACACGATTGCTATCCCACTCGACACGGGTTCAAATCTGTGTTTTAGTCAGTAACGTATTCACACGTGTTTTTTACGAGTTGTCTTTTTACGAGTTGTCTTTTTACGAGTTGTCTTCGTTTACCCAAAAAAAAGTGAAAAGATAAAATCGATAGCAAGATTTTAATGCAAACAAACAGACAAAGACTAAAAGGTAGAAAATAATAATCATTAAAAAAGTTAAAAAAAAACCCACGTTTTCTGATTGAACTAAAAAGTAGAAAATAAATGCTATACATCACAATAATGCAAGCGATCACTCTACTATAAGCGATCCAAAACGTGGGGCGCCGTGATTTTCTTACAGATTCTAATACTGTTGACTCTCTACAAGCTCCCTAATAAAAGTCAATAGTATTATCTAATCAATAGTAATATAACTTTTACTTCGGCGCCCCACGTTTTTCATCGCTTATAGTAGAGTGATCGCTTGCATTATTGTGATGTATAGCATTTATTTTCTACTTTTTAGTTTTATCAGAAAACGTGGGTTTTTTAAAACTTTTTTAATGATTCTTATTTTTTATCAATTAACAGTTAATAGATGAAGAGCTATCTAATATTGAAATTAATTAATATTTATATACTTTAATATGTTTAAAAGCATATGCTATTAAATGAATGTAGCTTCCCTTTGTTATATTTTTTTACTTTCTTGTATACAGAGTATAGAGAAAGTATTGTAATCGTGCACAAAATTCACATGAAATTTTGACAGTTTTCACAGTTTTACTTCTCATTACTTCATCATATACAGAGTATAGGGGACTTATTTTGATCAGGCAAAAATTATAAATCCAGATCTATCAAAAGATCCAATTGTCTGCTTTAAGTCAAATTTTGAATAATTTCTGTTGACCGTAAGTAATAAAATACACTATTTCCGATTTCTTAAAAAACGCATATGAATTTATAAAGTACTTATTTTCCGCACTTCTATACGCATATTGTTTTCCTGTTCACTTGGTGTGCAATTCCATTTTTTCTACGAGATTCTATTCTATTTTTAAAAGTTTAAGTCACTAAAAATGGATTAAAAATCATGTCTATATCCGAGTTGCCATCTCCCATAGCGTTATATAAGAATATTCAAGAAAGTTTTTGGGGAGATCACTCCCGGTTTATTACAAAGGGGATGTGGTAGTAAAGTTAATTAAGTTAAGGTTTAGTTGGAACAAATGCTGTTTATATAACCTGTATCAGCTCTCATAATAATACAATATTAAAACATCATTTGGTATAAAGCTACCAGCTTAAAATAACTTCTAATATAGTTGTAATAGATATCTAGAGACAAAGAAAGATGGAAAGTGTTAGTGGTTATCATAGCATATATGTAGCAAAGTTACAAAGACAATTGTGACTAATAACAATGATCATAACTTGACAAAAATTGCTCAACAGTAACTAGGACTACAAATAGATTGTTATTATTATAAACTATTTTAAAAACTTTACACTATTTCTATTTTTTTTACCATAGGGATGATGCTGAAGATGAAAAAGTTACAGAGCCAAACCTATATGCTGAAAGTTTAGCAACACCACCCAAACAATTGAAATATTCAGCAGTAGAGCTCCCACCTGATTTAGTTGATGTTGAACCAATGATAACAAAAAACATAATCAACTTTGAACGTGGGAATGATCCAATGTTTTGTGAAAACCATGAACATTCCAATGATGGTTTCTGAAACTCAGTAATTTTGTGAATAATATTGTGCGATGATCTAATGACAAACCATTAAATAAAATGACTGGAAAAATATGTGGTTGTACATTCAAACAGTACAGCCACCAACACGCCCATGTATGAGGGACCGCAGTTATGCCTTTTAAACTAGTAATCTAGAAGCCAGGCTTGTCCTCATTTCAGTTTGGAATTCAGATGTAATCTCAGCACCAGAGTTTTATAAAACATGGAGGGTGAATAATCAACTAACTCTGTCTTTGTACCCTTGGTTCAGTGAATGGACAGGCACTATATTGGTATCCACATAGCTCAAGAATTATTTGGGTATACAAAAGATGGTTGTGAAAAGTAAATTAAGAAATAGCTGATTCTGCTTTGACATCATAGCTTAGATGGTAACTTAGATGGTAACTGATTCTCTGTTGAAGGTCTAGTTTAAACACAGTGCTTTACAAAATAATTACAGTTTACTTGATTTTTAGATGTATTTTTTAATTAGAAAAAAGGTTGTGAGTGATCTTTTTTTAGTTGAATACTGTTAGTTAGATATATTTATTCTACTCTTAAAAATCTTTCATTTATTTTTTTTTTACTTTCTCATATACAGTATATAGAGAAAATATTGCACAAAAACCACAATACTTCATAGTATAGGGGACTTACTTTAATCGGGCAAAAATAATAAATGCAGATTTATCAAAATGTCTGTGTTCTATGCGTAATCGAGTCAGAAAAACTGGGTTTTGCAATTCTGTGTGTATGCATGTCTGTGAACACGATAACTTGAGTACCATTACAGCTAGGTTGATTAAATTTCATATACAAGTATTATCTCAAATTTGTAGTTCTGTATCAACTTTTCAGTGATTTCCAGTAACTGGAAGTGGAACTTATTGTATTTTTGGTTTTTCAAAAGCCTATAACTTGATTACTGTTTCAGGTAGATAAATAAAATTTTACATGTAAGTAAAAGTTCTAATTCTCTGACTTCTGTAGAATTTTGAGTAATTTCCATTGATCGGAAGTAGTAATTTACGCTATTTCTGATTTCTCAAAAAAAACGAATGTGAATTTATAAAGTACTAATAATATTCCGCACTATTATACAGATTTTTTGGTGTTCACTTGGTGCTCAATTCTTTTTTCTACAAGCTTCTATTCTATTATAAAAAGTTTAAGTAATTAAAAATGGATTTAAATCATGTCTATATCCCGAGGTGCCATCTCCCGTAGTGTTATATAAGAATATTCGAGAAAGTTTAGGGTAGATCACTCCCGCTTTATTTTACTTTATTTCATCAACTTCATCACAAACTTTGAAAATGTATATATATGTTACCATCAGTTTCTAGTATGCAATATCTAGAAACATTTTTTATTTCATACTTTGCCTAGACATTTTATAAAAAATGTTAATGTATGTAAAATAACAGAAGAAATACAAAAGTAACAGTTATAAAATGTAATGCTTTGTTAAAGTTTTAAATAAAGTATTAAAAAGAAACGAAAACAAATGTACAAAGTTAAACCCTAACCATATGATAGTGGGTTAAGGTAAGGCCCTACATCTCAGCATCCTTTGAGCACTTAAATTTTTATCTAGATTTTTCTTGTTGCTTATGTGTAAAGAGACATTCACCACTATACGGTTTCATTACCTTTTGTCTCAAATACTTACACCTTGCTTGTTCTGTTAATCATTCTATAGAAAGCCTAGGTAAAGTACAATATATAATTTGTTTCATACCTCTGCTGACTCATTCCATATTTTCTATAAGTTGCCTGGTTTTGAACATAATTTTTTTTTTCATGTTTTGAAATTTTCCCAGATGCTTTCATGTAAAAATCAAGTGCCTAATTATAAACACATATAGATCTATTTGGATGAAATAAAATTATGCAAGCCAAATTATCAAAGAGTAAGCCTACATCTTATTTACCCAGACATAGCTCACAGTGTAGGGAATCTGGTTAATCTATTATTATTTTTATTGAGAGCTTGGCCCTAAACTTTGGCGTAAAGTATCTTTGGTTTCTTCTGTACCAGTGACAAAAGTTTACTGTCTGGGGAAATTTAGGTCCCTGTGACTGTCCACTTTATATTTAACATCTAGATGCTTTAAGTAACTAAAAACACAAAACTGCAACTATCCTATGTAAATTTTGTACATTGAAACAGCATGTTATAAAAAATTGTTGCTGTATCTGCAACAATAACTAGGCATACCTCTGCTGTTAAAACAGAAATAAGACTTATGGCCATTTGACTAAAAAATATAAATCTGTATGTAACTACAGTAAACTATTTTTTACTCTTCCTTCAAAAACCAAAAACAAGCTTAATAAAACTGCATCAGTTTTGGTTGATCTGGAAATTACTATTTAACAAATGCTCCTCTTATATTTATTCTCTTAAAACATTTTGTTTTTCTCAACTAATTCTAGATTCTGCTTTTTATATTTAACAATAAACATTTGATGGGGAAAATATCAATTACTACCTGTGTATAAATGTGTTATGAGGTTAACATACAAAAACAATGTGATATTTAATTGGGGGGGGGGGGGGTGATAATGGAAGATTGCTGATTTGTGAAGAATGAAAGTAAATAATATTTTAATTGTGAACGTCATATAGATGACACACTAGCAACATTTTTTTGATGACGTAAATTGTAAATTATGAAACAATAAATAAAGTAAATTTTATAAATATTGCACCCATTTGATTTGATTGTTTTTTAGTTGATTGAAATTTTGTGCCTGTGTGCAAATAACACTCCCAGGAAAACAGGGCAGTGAGCTGCAAGCTTTGAGTTAGAAACGTGTGTAGCACAGTGAGCCATAGATATAAGAATAGAACAACAAACTGGAACACATACTCTAGAGATTTATAACAAAAGGCTCATTAATATAATAACTAAATATTTAATTTTTACATTATCTACACTATACTATAACAACCATGCACTAAAAGAAACACCATATCAGTTAACTATTCACAGTTTTCCAAAAACACAAAAAAAGATGGTACATAAGCAAAGAAATGGCTACCATCCTATAAACACAAGAAATAATATAATGTACACTAATGACAAAAAACAAACATTGAAGTGAGACTGAGCTTTCAAATAAAGTTTGATACCTGTACAACTGAGCCTATAACACCTGACTTTAAAAAAAAAAACTGACCAAACTCACAGAGGAACCAAAGACACATACCAGGTCAACAAAAACACCACAGACTCATCCAACCTATTTACTCTTACATTTCCCACTCTCACAAACATCCTTAAGGGTTAAACATTATCTTCCAGTATAACATTGATGTAAATCTAAAGTCCTCGTCACAAAAAATATAAACTAATAGAATGGTTAACATTCTATATGCACCAGTGGATCTTAACCCTTTTGAGAGTACCAAACCGACCTGTTTCAGATGCGCATTAACCTAACCCTTCTTAAGGGTTATTTCTTCCACGCTGACAAAATCCAATCATGATTCTGATGTTTGTCTTCACCTCCGTCAAAAACTATAATAAAACTATGATAAAACCATAATAAAACTATGATAAAACAATAACAAAACTATAATAAAACTATAATAAAACAATAATAAAACAATAATAAAACAATGATAAAACTATAATAAAACAATAATAAAACAATGATAAAACTATGATAAAACTATGATAAAACTATATTAAAACTATAATAAAACTATAATAAACAATAATAAAACTATAATAAAACAATAATAAAACTATAATAAAACTATAATAAAACTATAATAAAACTATAATAAAACTATAATAAAACTATAATAAAACTATAATAAAACTATAATAAAACTATAATAAAACAATAATAAAACAATAATAAAACTATAATAAAACTATAATAAAGCAATAATAAAACAATAATAAAACAATAATAAAACTATAATAAAATATAATAAAACTATAATAAAACTATAATAGCTGAGACCAAAACACAGAGATCGTTACCAGTCTTGAAATATGAAGGGCCAGGACAAACATACAAATCTACTGTATAATGAAATGGGGTGGTGGTGGACCTGGCACACTGATCAGACCGTACATCTTAAACTGTTGCTGATTCCACTTAACTTAATGGCTACCTTACACAGGTATAATAATGGAGGTTCATAGAAACAGATTAGGTTTGACCACAGAAACAGATGCACTCACTCATACTGTGGATTGGATAGAGGTGTACATTTCAGTATTTAACAAAAAGTTATATAAAATTGTAATAACAATAAATTATTATTTTTAAAAAGATTCTCATATTTAGTGAAATAAAATTTAGCAATGATCAGTCTTTATGCAATTATACTAAACAAATGCCTGTTCAAATCTATAAATCTTTGAACTTCAAACTGACAGAATAAAATGTGACTTTAAAAACAATAGTTTAAAATTATTTTGAGCATTTTTTCAACAAATTATTTAAACAGTCAGGGGTGTAAGGCACGGGGGACATTTCTTGTACATTGTCAGGTGACTTTTCAGAACTTTCTTCATCAGATGACTGGTGTGTTTCTATTCCCTTGTATGCTGACTGCAGTGTGTCACCACCAAAACTTTGTAGTGTGTCTCCACCAAAATGTTGTGTGTCACCACCAAAATGTTGTTGTGTGTCACCACCAAAACTTTGTGTGTCACCACTGAAATGTTGTTGTGTGTCACCACCAAAACTTTGTTGTGTCTCACCACCAAAATGTTGTTGTGTGTCACCACCAAAATGTTGTTGTGTGTCACCACCAAAATGTTGTTGTGTCTCACCACCAAAATGTTGTTGTGTGTCACCACCAAAATGTTGTTGTGTGTCACCACCAAAACTTTGTTGTGTGTCACCACCAAAATGTTGTTGTGTGTCACCACCAAAATGTTGTTGTGTGTCACCACCAAAATGTTGTTGTGTGTCACCACCAAAACTTTGTTGTGTCTCACCACCAAAATGTTGTTGTGTGTCACCACCAAAATGTTGTTGTGTGTCACCACCAAAATGTTGTTGTGTGTCACCACCAAAATGTTGTTGTGTGTCACCACCAAAACTTTGTTGTGTCTCACCACCAAAATGTTGTTGTGTGTCACCACCAAAATGTTGTTGTGTGTCACCACCAAAACTTTGTTGTGTCTCACCACCAAAATGTTGTTGTGTGTCACCACCAAAATGTTGTTGTGTGTCACCACCAAAACTTTGTTGTGTCTCACCACCAAAATGTTGTTGTGTGTCACCACCAAAATGTTGTTGTGTGTCACCACCAAAACTTTGTTGTGTCTCACCACCAAAATGTTGTTGTGTGTCACCACCAAAATGTTGTTGTGTGTCACCATTAAAACTTGGTTGTGTGTCCATATCTCTATCAAAAGATTGCTGTGACTCTAGCTTGCCTATTCCTGAGTGCATATTCACCATTCCATCTTGATGGCTGCTTTTGAAAAAAAAAGAATTTTTAAAGTAGAGCACTGACATAAGGCTTAAAATTTAACAATAAGTGGGACAGTGTGGTTGTGTGATAGATCTTACAACTGCTGTGGGTGGGACAGTGTGGTTTTTTGACAAGTAAACAAAGGCATGTATGCCGAGGTCATTGAAATAGATCAACTCTATTTCATCTACCCCATGTGACTTGGGCACAAATGGGAAAAGATGATGAATTAAAAATGGGGGACTGATGTCAAAACAGATTATATATTTCTTGCTATTAACACAACAGCATTTCAAATGTAAAAAAAAAGTATTTCTAGCTAGTAATGGGATGGCCTAGAGTTCAAAAAAAAAAAAAGTATTTCTAGCTAGTAATGGGATGGCCTAGAGTTCAAAAACAAAAAAAGTAATTGTAGCTAGTAATGGGATGGCCTAGAGTTCAAAAACAAAAAAAAGTATTTGTAGCTAGTAATGGGATGGCCTAGAGTTCAAAAACAAAAAAAGTATTTCTAGCTAGTAATGGGATGGTTTGGAGTTCAAAAACAAAGTTCAAAACCCTTGGAGAAGAGGTAGATAAAATGTTTGCTGAGGATGCTTCTTTTTATATACGTTTGTGAACAGCTCTTTTTAATAGTGCTATTTTAATTCACAATTACAATAAAAATGTACTATACCATTTGATATCAAGATTTAATTCTTTAACTGAATTTCCATTCAAATGTTTAGAAGTCTCTTCCTGCATTTTTGCAACCTTTCTTGGAATCCCAGAATCCTCCACTGATTCTTTAACCTCAACATTTAAATCCATTGATTTCATCTTTTCTTCAACTCCCCTGTAAGTAACAATATAACTGCAATTATAATGGGGCAGCTAAAGTAAAGTAGTAAAAAGAAACCAAGTAAACTTCATCCCCAAATCATCATTGAGTTTAAAAAAAAATAAAAAAAAATTAAAATCAATTAGCATAGACCAATACTGAAAAATAAAAGATCCTAAAACTTTTTAAATTAGATCTATATACTTAAATATATATATAAAACTAGTTTGTTTTAATTAATTTTCTTGAGTTTTGTGATAAATATTAAAATATGTATACAATTTAAAGGGGAAAATTAATTTCCATTTGTCTACAAGAAATTTTACTCAAATATTAGAGGTATGAACAATTTAACTACTGTGAAATAATAAAATCTTTTTAACTTAATTATAGTAATGATTTCCAAAAAAACTTCACAATGTCTAACAAATAAGTTCCTACCTTTGTAGGTAATTGTGTAGTTAAACAGAATTGAACAAACATAATTTATAGTAATTAGTAAGTACCCTAGTTAAAGAAATAGATGAAATGATTCATGAAAGCAATCATGTAAGTACCCTAGTTAAAGAAATAGATGAAATGATTCATGAAAGCAATCATGTAAGTACCCTAGTTAAAGAAATAGATGAAATGATTCATGAAAGCAATCATGTAAGTACCCTAGTTAAAGAAATAGATGAAATGATTCATGAAAGCAATCATGTAAGTACCCTAGTTAAAGAAATAGATGAAATGATTCATGAAAGCAATCATGTAAGTACCCTAGTTAAAGAAATAGATGAAATGATTCATGAAAGCAATCATGTAAGTACCCTAGTTAAAGAAATAGATGAAATGATTCATGAAAGCAATCATGTAAGTACCCTAGTTAAAGAAATAGATGAAATGATTCATGAAAGCAATCATGTAAGTACCCTAGTTAAAGAAATAGATGAAATGATTCATGAAAGCAATCATGTAAGTACCCTAGTTAAAGAAATAGATGAAATGATTCATGAAAGCAATCATGTAAGTACCCTAGTTAAAGAAATAGATGAAATGATTCATGAAAGCAATCATGTAAGTACCCTAGTTAAAGAAATAGATGAAATGATTCATGAAAGCAATCATGTAAGTACCCTAGTTAAAGAAATAGATGAAATGATTCATGAAAGCAATCATGTAAGTACCCTAGTTAAAGAAATAGATGAAATGATTCATGAAAGCAATCATGTAAGTACCCTAGTTAAAGAAATAGATGAAATGATTCATGAAAGCAATCATGTAAGTACCCTAGTTAAAGAAATAGATGAAATGATTCATGAAAGCAATCATGTAAGTACCCTAGTTAAAGAAATAGATGAAATGATTCATGAAAGCAATCATAGTTAAAGAAATAGATGAAATGATTCATGAAAGCAATCATGTAAGTACCCTAGTTAAAGAAATAGATGAAATGATTCATGAAAGCAATCATGTAAGTACCCTAGTTAAAGAAATAGATGAAATGATTCATGAAAGCAATCATGTAAGTACCCTAGTTAAAGAAATAGATGAAATGATTCATGAAAGCAATCATGTAAGTACCCTAGTTAAAGAAATAGATGAAATGATTCATGAAAGCAATCATGTAAGTACCCTAGTTAAAGAAATAGATGAAATGATTCATGAAAGCAATCATGTAAGTACCCTAGTTAAAGAAATAGATGAAATGATTCATGAAAGCAATCATGTAAGTACCCTAGTTAAAGAAATAGATGAAATGATTCATGAAAGCAATCATGTAAGTACCCTAGTTAAAGAAATAGATGAAATGATTCATGAAAGCAATCATGTAAGTACCCTAGTTAAAGAAATAGATGAAATGATTCATGAAAGCAATCATGTAAGTACCCTAGTTAAAGAAATAGATGAAATGATTCATGAAAGCAATCATGTAAGTACCCTAGTTAAAGAAATAGATGAAATGATTCATGAAAGCAATCATGTAAGTACCATAGTTAAAGAAATAGATGAAATGATTCATGAAAGCAATCATGTAAGTACCCTAGTTAAAGAAATAGATGAAATGATTCATGAAAGCAATCATGTAAGTACCCTAGTTAAAGAAATAGATGAAATGATTCATGAAAGCAATCATGTAAGTACCCTAGTTAAAGAAATAGATGAAATGATTCATGAAAGCAATCATGTAAGTACCCTAGTTAAAGAAATAGATGAAATGATTCATGAAAGCAATCATGTAAGTACCCTAGTTAAAGAAATAGATGAAATGATTCATGAAAGCAATCATGTAAGTACCCTAGTTAAAGAAATAGATGAAATGATTCATGAAAGCAATCATGTAAGTACCCTAGTTAAAGAAATAGATGAAATGATTCATGAAAGCAATCATGTAAGTACCCTAGTTAAAGAAATAGATGAAATGATTCATGAAAGCAATCATGTAAGTACCCTAGTTAAAGAAATAGATGAAATGATTCATGAAAGCAATCATGTAAGTACCATAGTTAAAGAAATAGATGAAATGATTCATGAAAGCAATCATGTAAGTACCCTAGTTAAAGAAATAGTTGAAATGATTCATGAAAGCAAACATACTTACAAAACAACTGTTTGTTCTATGTAACAAGTTCTGTATCTATTAGTCTTCCTTGTATCTTCAACTGGAATAAAAAGATTCTTAAAAATGTTTTACATACAGAGAGAATATTAGTCTAAGTTTATCACAAGCTTTAATATTGGCTCATTAAATTATTTAAATTGCATTCATATTGTGGCCATACCTTGAATGTTTCTCTTCAGTACTGACAGAGGTACACAGCAGAGTTGAGTGGTATTAAGTAAAATGGTTTTCACAAGGGGCTCCCCAGCATTGCTTCTTAAAGAATTCAGGTATGTATAGATGTCTTTTACCTCATCAGCATTTTTATCAAAAGAATATAGCTCTACAGAGGAAGACAAGTCAAGTTTCAAATGTTAAAACATTCATGTCAAAAACAACCATTTTGATATAGATATTACACATGAATTTATATATATATATAAATATATAAAGCAAAGTGGTTATATGCTGGTTAGGGCACTTTCGATGCCACAGGGGGCTTTTAATTTGGCAGGTGGTCACTTCAGGAAAATAGAACAAGGGAGCAAACTCTAATCAACCACATAGTCCACGACAAGTGGGTGAAAACTGAATGTGACAGATCAGTACCTTATATGAGCAGCTATATATTGAAAAAAAATCCCCATTAAAACTCCTGATAAATCCTGAGGATGTAGAGCGACCACGTGGAGTAAAAAAAAAATTGAGGAAACCCAGGATGCCATTAGATCTAACCAGAAGTTGTATTTTCTTAAATAAACTGTAAACTTTTGAGAAAAATTAGGCAATTTCTCAAAAAGTATTTTTTAGATTTAGCTAATTTTTTTGTATTGAACATGGTAATTCACTTGGGAAAACGGGAAAACTATCAGTCAGCTTCTACAAGCTCACTGAGGACTAAAACTGCAAGTGAAATACTGTGCCTCTATATTAAAAAAATTCCCCACCTGAAAACCCTCGGATAATTTCAGAAGTTGCAGAACAACCTCCAGAGGTAAAAAAAAACAACTGTGTTACCTTCAGGAAAAATCAGTATTTCCTTATATAAACTTTGTTAATTTTTTGTGAAAAAAAAAACTAGGCGACAGATCATATTAAGCCTATGTGTAAGGGGGGTTAGCTTCTAAAGTAATAATTTTTTAATGGATATCATAATAATTTTGAGGCAAAAAAAAGAATGATATTTAGTCTTCATTAAGTATTCAAACACATCAGCTACATAAACAATAAATTAAATAATAAATAGCACCAAACAATTAAAGCTCTACTCTAATTTTTAACATACATTGGATTTTTAATGTATTGAAAAAGTGACATGGATTTAGACTGAACTTTCATACTTTGAAAATATGAAAAATATAAATGACATACAATTTCAAAAAGTAGCTTAAATTAAGACAGTTTACTTTTTATTTTAGCTACTGTACATAAAATAAAACAAAATTACCTTTTCCTGAAAATGATGCATTGACATGAACACATAAAGAAGCATATGGCTTTTTTGAAACTTTACTTGAAATATGATTTTGAGAAATTCGAATGACAGCAGTGCCTGGTTCTTGAGAACTAAGTAAGTTTTTTACTTCTTCAAATGAGGAGATGCTCCAGATAATCCTATTGAATGGAATAAAAGTTCATACATTCTGTTGAATTAAAATCTATAAAGATATATAATTTAATTAAATATTAGAAATGAAAATTAAAATAAAAAGATAAAATACAGTTTTTCATGAACAAATATTCAGCTATAGTTTTTCAAATGCAATAAGACTGCAGTTTTTTTTAATTTATACCAACCCATGTTTTAGAAGATCTTTCAGCTCAAATTCAAAATAAATAAATGAATTCATTGCTGCAACACACCAGCTATACATAGAGAAATCATTTTCCTTTTTTCTTCTTTTTTGCTTAGGCATTTTTGATTGAATGAAAGAATTAATTTCTATTTCATTTGCTCCTTTGCACAAAGCTGGAAAATAAAAAAAAATAAAGATCTAAATTTTTTAAAATACTTGCAAGTATTTATTACATTTTATACATATTTAACATAGAATTTGGACAAATATGTTTAAAAATGATTATTGCTTAAAATGTCTTTAGTTAAATTAAAAAAAAATTCTTTTACTAGGATTAGTTCACAAATAATCTTTAACAGTTGTAGTCGCAAACATTTTTAATTCTTTCAGGTTTAATAGCTTCAGTGTTTGATAGCTCAAAAAAAATTAAAACAAAGTAATTAAACTATCCTAGAGACCTCTATGTGTAGTGGTCAGTGTTGCATAAAATAAAGATGATCAGATAGAGCTGAACCTCATTAAAAAAACACCTAAAAAAACAACCCCAAAAATACAATATGTCCGGTAGTCTGGTAGGAGAAAGCAAATTGATCAAAATGAGAAATGTGCAAAAGTGTGCAAAATCCCATCAACTTAAAATTTTTGGTAATTAATTAGAAAAACTCATTTATTTATAAAAAATATGACAAATCAATTTTTAAAGTGGTTGATTCAATCCAATAGTAAAGATGTTGAAATGTTTCCTTTAGCTTGGAGCTTGTTTTGAAGAATGACCTTAGTACAAGGTTTACTTTACATTGTGTTTTATGAATAAGAATATTCCAACAGATGAAATTAGATATAATAAAAATGTAAGCTTCTATATATTATAATTATCACAACTACAATCAGGCACCACAACCATAGTTTCTGAAAAATAATTTTTAAATAATTTTCTTACATGTTAACATTTCCTTGTAGGTGTCTTTATTTCTTTCTGTAAAGCATTTTTGCAGTCCCTTGACTTTAAGTTGTGAAAAGAACATTGCTGATAGTTCTTCAACTGACAAGTTACTCGGGCTTCTAAAGTTTATTTCACCCTGAATATTACACGAATAATAGTTACTTTACCGCCTTTACACATTAGGACAATATTGAAAGTGTGTTATAAATTTTGAAAATCAAAATATAAATGCACATCAACTTTCTCTACATTTGATTAAAGACACCTTGACCTTGATGCACATTATTAACAATGGAAGAAGAGGGGCTAATGTGGTGGGGGTATCAACAGCCTCAAGACCTTGTGTTGACAATGCTGATCTGACAATGGGACCAGAACACTTGATGAGCAACATCAGAAAATGAATCATAATGCTACAGGAGATTTACGCTTCTTTTTAACAAGAATTGCACAGTATTACATTATTACACTTATTGAAATAAATACAAGACAATTAAAGGAAGATGCTAAAAAATCCAACACCAAATTAAAAAAAAGACTGAAAATGTCTGTGTCAATCAGTGAAAAACAATTTCTACAAAACAACATTTAGTTTTTTTAACCAAAACAAAAAAAAAGCTGTTTTAAAAGAAATCTTACTGGCTTTTTGTTAGCCCAAATGTACCACTGAACTGCTCCAGTATAGGGCCACTGCTGAGCAGTTCCTGTCATCACAGCAAAAGGGTGCGTCCAACACTACAATACAAATGATAGAATAAAATTAGTGTTTACTATAAATGAATAAAATAGTATACAGTACAGTATACGATTTCCAATTACTACCACACACAGAAGCTAGAATTGTCTATTCGAATGGCTCAAGTTTTTATAACTTGTGTTACAGTGGATTCATTTTATTGAATGCCCAAGTCTGGGTTACATAAAACTAATCAAATCTTACATGTATTTATCAGAAGCTAAATCAATGAATAATTGTAAGAGCTATGCCCCTAGAAACAACATACATTTCACAAAATAGTTTTTTTAGAGCTTAATAGCTTTGACGAAGAAACTAATTCATGGAAGAATATATTTTGAGTATTAATTTTTTAATGATAGTATGTATTAGTACTAATCAAGAATGTCATTAGTGAAGTTAATTACCTTGTATGTACCAAAATCAAATTTAATTGTAAATAGTATCCTCCTTAAGTGGCAAAATTCTTTCTTGGCGTTTCTTTTGACACCTTTTTTTAAATCAGCCAAAGTTACTTTAAATTTCACTAGTGATCCCATTGAATCACAAATGATGTTTTCTGTGAACTCACACTTGCACTAGTAGAATAAAATTTTTTTTTAAAATCTTGTTAAGACTTGCTTTGTATAATGTGTTAATTAAATTCATTGACTGTGTTTTATTATTTGTATCTGCATAATATAATACTGCAGAAAGCCCAGCACATTTCAAAAATTCTGTAGTTTAGTTTAACTCTCAAGTATATTCATGGCTACAGTATAAATTATAATTATACATTTGCCCCTGTATAAATTATTTGATTTAAGATTATAAGATTTGTGACAAGAGTGGTTTTTAGGTCCTGTGATTTTATCAGGAAAAACCTACTTTCAATAGTGCATAAGTGTTTTGGTCTTTCTTATAATTTATTTCTTAAAATTGGCATTAAGAGAGAAAAGAATCAACTGTTATAAGCTTTTTTTATTTAGTTCACAATATCTGTTTGTTTGTTAGCTTTTTGTGGGTTTGTGGCAAATCTTGTAACTCAATTTTACCCACTTCTAATGCTCCAATTTTGTTCTAGCTTTCTAGATACATTAGTCTGTGATGACAATGAAAGAATAACTAATTAGACTTTGTAATTAAAATTTAATTAAAAGATTACTAAATTCAACACTAAAAGGGGAGATAACAAGATTTAATACTAGTAATTGCTCAATCATCCACCTGTTGATAGTCAACTGTTTTCATGGCTGACTGGTTTTTTGCCTCAGCGCTAAAAAAGGGCAGATCATTGTTTTTAAGGGATTGCAATCTACTGGTAGGGTTTTAAAGCAAATATTTTTTGTTGTATGTGTTTTTAAAAATTATTTAGAACTAAATTACTAAATTGCTTTGTTAAATAAAATAATTGATTGCTACAATATGTAAGAGATCTCATGAGTGTCTAATGTTGTATTTGCTTATTTTCAAAGCATTGAAAAGCTTATTATTGTGATACAGATCTTGGATTTTAAAAATATTTGTTATATATTTTAAAATGTAACTGGTAGAAAATGTAATTTTGAAAGGTATGTTTATATTTTTACCTTTTCTTCTGCTTTATCATTTTGTTCATAGGTTGCAATTACGTTTTTTACATTAGACATTGTACAATCTCGCCCATAAATTCTAAAGAGAGAAAAAATCAGCAGCATAAATACTTTATATAAGGTACAAGTAAAGTTAGTTATAAATATAATAGGTTTTCTGTTTCAATAAATGATAATAGTATCAAATAAATAGATTTTATTTGAACTCATAATTCAACTTAATTTATTCCATTGAACACATGGTATACAAACCTTAATGAAACATCTACAATGTTGCAATTTTTTTTTAGTAGTACACAAGGTTTCTGGCTTTCAACTGTCCAACCACTATAAAAAAAATGATTTAATGGCTTATCTGATTAATTCAATATACCAAACATTTCCAGTGTGTACTGGGCAGTGATAAACTAAACCAATACTACACAAAAAATACACAGAATCCCATATAATGACAGATTTGCATCTGAGAATGCAAGTAAATTAGATGTGATTCAACTTACTATTCAATTATTTTCTCCCTCAGTTTGGGTAGAACTTCTAATGAGGGAGAAAGCTCAATCAGTTCCCAGCAGTTTTTAAAGCTAATATTGGAGAAAGAAAATAATACATAAGCAAAATGAATAACTGAAAACAAAATACTTCTATTAAATTGTATGATGTATAAATAAAAAGAAATAATACTTCTATTAGTCTGTACAAACATAAGGGAATTAAAATATTAAATTTCTACTAATCTGAACTAAAAAGAAAGAATAAATGACAAATGTAGGTGATGAAACTAGTTTAAACATCCTTACACTGGCGGCTATAGACTATAGATACTATAGAAACAAAAGAACCTTACATGCAGTGAATTTTTTCCTTTAGCTGAGTTAAGTCACTACGTTTAACTTCCAGCTCAGCATATACCAAAGCTTCATGGCGTTTTAAGTCATTCATTGTGTCCTCTAGGGTAGATAAATTAGCGTCCTGCTTTAAAAAAAAAGAAAGAAATTTATTTTTTATTACAATTCTAGTAAATACCTTATATACTAGATTTTAAACCAAAATTGTCAAATTCAAATTTATTCAAATTTATTCAAACAACGGTTACAATTGTAGGCACAAAGGCCTTTTTTCACATTGGCCGTTTAAACAAATAAAGCAATTCAATAACACATAGCAGTAACACATAGCACTGAAAATGTGGAATAAAGAAACAATGGTACATAGCTATCATACATAATGAGATAAAAAAGAGAATATAATAGATGAATGAGAATTGTTACAATGAGTCAGTTAGGTCATGAAATAATTTTAGTTTTAATTTAGATTTGAATATATTTTCAGATCTAGATAGCTTTATTTTATTAGGAAGATTGTTCCACGAATTAGAACCAGAGTAGGCGAAGCTATGTTTTTGGAAAAAGGTTGAATAAGGGAATGGTAAATTGAGACGACGATTTAATTTTATGTTAAAAGAAAATAGATCTGATAAGTAAGAGGGGGCTGTTTCGTGGAATATTTTATATAAGAAAATTGATTTAGTATATATTATCTTTTTATTTAATGGAAGTATTTTAGTTGTAAGAAAAGAATCCATACTACTAGACAAGCCAGTAACCAGTTTTATTGCCCTTTTTTGTAAAGAAAGAAGAGGACGCTGCTTAGATATAAAGCTGCCGCTCCACACTACAGAAGCATAATCCAACCTGGATTGAATAAAAGCCTCATAAAAAACCAGCCTGCTCCTATAGTTGAGAAAGTTCTTTATCCTTGCTAACTGAAAGGTTGTCTTTAATAAGGACATTCTTAGAAAATGAATATGGTCAGACCAAGTGAGGTTGTGATCTATAAACAATCCTAGGCATTTGTAACTGTCTACCTGTTCAATGTTTGAATTGTCTATAGTAATGTTTAATGCGGTGGATGGAAGACGAAGGCGTTTCTGATGAGTTGTAATAAACATTGACTTGGTTTTATCGGGGTGAAGTTTCATTTTGTTAAATTTTGTCCAAGTTGCAAGCTGATTGGCACATGTTTGAAGTTTGTAACTGAGTGACTCAGCACTGTCTGCAAAGACATGCAAAGAAGTATCATCAGCGAACATCTCGCACTGACCAGCGTCAATATGTAATGGAAGATCATTAATGTATAAAGAAAAAAGTAAAGGACCTAAGATTGAGCCCTGTGGAACCCCTATATTAACATATTTCTGTGAAGAGATGGTATTAAGGTGAAAAACGCGTTGAGATCGGTTAGATAAAAAGGAGTGAAGTAACCTAACTGTAAAGTCGTGGAATTTGTATGGAATTAGTTTTTTAAGAAGTATGGTGTGATCAATAGAATCAAAGGCTTTTCTGAAATCGACAAACAGCGAGCCACAGAGTAGGTTTTTGTTAATATTTATAAGCCAGTTTTCATTCATCTTAATCAGAGCAGTGTGACAAGAATGAAACTTTCTAAACCCAGACTGATTACTATGGAAAAGCTTGAACTTTTCTAGGTAATATGAAATGCATTTGTTTATATGTATTTCTAGTGGCTTGGAGAGGGAAGAAAGTATAGAAATTGGCCTGTAGTTATTAGCATCTTGGATGTTACCTTTTTTGTGTAGTGGTATAACCTTAGCATGCTTAAAATGTGTCGGGTAATAATGCTTGGCAATACAGAGGTTATAGACATAGGTTAAAACTTCGGAAATTATTGGAGCTGAAATCTTCAATACATTATTAGAAATATCATCAAACGAAGTTGTTGAAGACGGTTTAAGAGATCTTAGGCTAACATAAACTTCATGAACAGTCAGAAGCGGAATGATCAGCTCTGTCCTACCACGGTGAGCAGAATTACAAAAATTTTTAAGCTCCTCACTGATTGTGTAATCAGCATCTGTGTTGAGCGCTACAGATGATATAAAATGATTGTTAAAGTCATCAGCAGATATCTGGCAATGTCCAGCTGTATTACATGTGCGTTTTTTTCTAATTATTTGATTTATAGCAGTCCAGATAGATTTGGAATTAGGTTTGCCTGACAGCAGCTTATTAAAATACTCCTTCTTCGACCTACGCACGAGCAGTTTGACATAATTTTGCTGCCTACAAAAGTCCTCAGAAGTTCCATAACGTTTAAGCCAGTCTCTTTTATTAATTGCAGATTCGATATTGTTGTTAAACCAAGAAGGTTTGTATGTAGTCTTAACTCTTTTAGAGATTTTAGGAATATGTTTGTCATATATAGTATAGAAAATACGCAGCCATTCAGAAATGGCAAGATCGGGACAATTATAATTGTATACATTGCAGAAGGGGGCAGCCAATAAATCCGAAAGAAAAAGATTTTCATTAAATTTTCTAAAAGAGCGATAACTTATAGTTATGTGTTGCCGCGAAGGTACACATAATCTTTTTGTCGAAAAAGTACAACAAACAGGGAAGTGATCACTAACACCACAAGAGGGAACACAGACCTCTATTAGGTTGCAGTCAGGTGATGCGTATATGTGGTCAATTATTGTACTAGATTTATCATTTACCCTGGTAGCCGTGTGCACAAATTGTTTAAGATTCAAAGAATCAATAATATCTTGCCAATATCCTTGAGGTTTTAATAAATTTATATTAAAATCTCCCAATATGATATATTCATTGTTAGTAGATAAAACGGTATCCATCATGGAGCAAAAACGATCATACCAATCCATGTTTTCACAGGGATTTCTATAAAGGAAGCAAATTAAAATTGCCGGATGGTGTTTGCTTTTTTCGAGTTCAATCCAAATACAAAGGCTGCCACTTAAATGATTAAATACAAAAATTAGTAGGCATTTTAATTACATAAGCTCACAAAATATGAATATGGCTGAAAAATAGTGTTGAAAGGAAATTCTAACTTTGGTGTTGAAGATTTAAACTTATTATAGTCAATATTTTAAGCAATAAAATTTAAAATCTATTATTCCAACAGTAAGTTTCATTAAAAAAAAACTAGGCTTACATAAAAATTAATTTGTTTGCACTTTAGATGTGTGTAAGTAGTAAGTAGTAAGTAAAGTACCCTTTCAAACATGCAGGTCCATGGGGCAGGCAGAGCAGAGTCAATTCTTTCAGAGGCCTCAACATTAAAAGGGATAGTGTGGTCAGCACTGTGCCCAACAGACTTTACTTTACCTAACGTGATTCAGGTTAACATATGAGATGGGTGGACTCAGGGATGTGTTTTTACTGACATGAATCCAGAATTTGAACTTGAGACTTTCAGGTGAGCCATTGTATGCTCTACCATCCAACCACACCATCCTACACTCAATGTATGTACCTCATGAATTTTTTTTTATATGTGGGTAATTATCTTCTTTTTTTGTGTCAATTGTTATTTACTTTATTTCTGTTGACAGAAGCATTTATCTTTATTTAAGAAACAGCCAATTTCAAAGTCCAAATGAAGAAAGTAAAGCTATAATAATTTAAATATAAAAGATATAATAAAAACACACTGTAAGTGCAAAACCTGGCATTTGGCATTCTACAGAAAGTATAAGATAAATTGTAGACAGTCTATAATCTATATGATGCCAAACAGGGGACCTTACACACTGAAGACTAAGTTTATCCTTTATGAAATTTTTGCATATGACAACTACAGAATAATTTCAGTTGTTTAATTGTCTAATTTATCTACTGGCATTGACAGCAATAATAACTTTTTTTCCTTAAAACTCTGTCTCCAAAAAATCCCATAAATCCAAAACAGGTGAAAACCAAGGCCAAGGCAATTATAAATAAAAGTAAAAGACAGTATAATGACTATAAAAAGGAAAAAAAAACTTTATAACATACCTCCGTTATCAAGACACCTTAGACTGATATTATTTTTGGTGTTTCATTAACACTTTACAGTATTGTTAGTTTTGTCTGAATAGCATTAACAAGCACTATAACTAAATCAACAATGTGTCAATATACATTTTTCGCTTGACAAAGAGAGACATGAGTTCTCCAATAGCATTGCCCATGTTAGCAAAAAGGCCCCTGATCACAAATGTTAACACAAACTAAAAATGTGGTTTTGTACATTTGTCTTTAAAGTGGCAGTAAAAAAAATTAAAAATAACTAAAGCTGATAAAAATCAGAACTTGATATTTATGGAATCAATGTTATAAAAATTTACATATGCAAAGAATTTAAGGCAATTTATCTGAGCTCTGGCATAATTCACAAGTGTCCATGACAAAGATTAGTCTTTGATCAAGGAACTCATGCTTAAGAAGAAATAATAATAAACTGATACCTGTAAAGAGTCTTTAAATTTGGAATGAAGCTCTTCCAAAGTGTGTAAATGGTCAACAAAGGTATCATTTTCAGTGCACTGGAAAATATCATTTGCTAAAATAAATTTAGTTTTTAAGAGCTGTATTTGTTTGCTATTCAACTTTACATCTTCAGAAAAAATATTTAAATGGTTATTACATTTTAACCTGATCACATTAATTTTGTTTATTATAAAAAAAAATAATTTTAAAATATGTAAACTGCTACGTTAAAAAGTGTGGATGGATTGTGGAATAGGGTTATGAGTGTTAATAGAACAATAAAAAATATTTACCACTGTGTGGCTATTATCTTCAGAAATAAGTGGGAGTGTAGCTTCTGCATCAGATACCTATTGAATGTATAGAAGCACACAATTTCAAATCTACTCTTTATGTTAAAAGATATTTCTAAAACAAAAAATTCTAATATCACCACTTTTAAGTGCATTTCTTTTTCACCTCAAGCAGTGAGAAATTAACTTTAGCAGAAAAAACACTTTTCTAATGTAGACTACCACTCGTGGTCAATTTAAATATTTTAATTGTCTTACATCATTCTCTGTATCTTCAACTTTGCCCATTCTCATTTTCTGTTTTAAAAAAAAAACTCTATTAAGCATTTTAAATAATGTATTCTCCCAGCAATAAAATTACTCTTAATTTATCAATTGCTAGAAAAGATTTGTTGTTTTAGGCATGTGGTTAAATACAATAGCTAATATTTATTATGTTTATTTAAATGCAATTACATGTTACAATAAGTAAATTATTTAAATTACAGTTTTAAAGATGCAAAAATGTAATACTTTTCAAATTATGCCACAAACAAAAAGAACTTATTTTTTATGCTATTGTTTTATTTCATTTTATTCACAAAAATCAAATTTAACTTCTGCAACCTCCACTCAACATGATCTCTTCAACTCAACATAAACTCACACGCATTTGATCACAGTCAGCTTTGGCTCCGTTCCCCAAGTCACAAAATGTTTGTAAAAAGCGCAAGAATCTATCATCCTGATGCATATCTTTCAGTGATAACCTGTGTTTAAAAACTAAAATATCAGAGACAGATCAGCTTTATTCTTTTATCATTTTGTATGATTGTGTTAGTGTATAACACATTATTTGTTAGTGTCAGGTGTTTTAAAAGATTTCAATCGTCAGAATTAAATATGACATTAAAATATTAAATTTGTTGATACCACATGCATGATATTACTGGATAGTAGAGTACTCTAAGAGAAAAATTTGGAAAGTATGTATCAAATGAATTCATGTAAAGTTAATATGTCGAGACTGGCTAAATTGTAATAAAAGTAAAAAAGTTTGAACGTTAATGAATAGATAGAGGCCTCTTTTTCCTCTATCAAAATAATAAAAACCTAATAGATGTAAAAAAAAAAAAAAACCTAAAAAAGGCTTCCTTTTAATATTAAACACTATGAACAAAAGTGACTTTCATTCAGTTTTGACAGATTTTTCAACTTTCCCTGAGCAAACTACTATTTTTCCAACGTCTATGACGGAATATTTGTTTATAAAATTTTAAAATGTATAGGCTTTATCAGGCGGTGGTCACTCATTTTTTTGTGATTTATCCAATGTGATGTCAATTATAGTCTGACGTCATTTCATGGGTCGATACAATATTTCATTACCATGCCATGCATGGAAGTGGTCTAGACCACTAACATTCTTTGAAAGATTTGGCTGCTATTTCCTGAAAAAAATTTTTGTTTAGAGAAATAAAGTTATAGGTCAGTTGACTGCCTTTTGAAAATTTCCTAAGCCAACTGCTAGGCTTTGGAGACTTGGGGGTCATCCATAAATGATGTCACCCTTTTTTTGACGATTTTTACCTCCCCCCTCCCCTCCGTCACACATAGTCACAAAAAGCCAGACCCCCCCCCCCCCCCCCCCCAAAAAAAAAATGACATCACACCTCAGCCTACAATCCCTCTCAAAATTGCAGTTGAATTTTTTTTAAACCGATATTTTTCCAAAATCCTGTCTTAACTGTCAAAATAGAGTATTTTAATCAATTCCTATGACAATTTTTTAAAACAGTTTCTAAAACGCAAAATAATGTCTAAAATTTGTTTTCTAACATTGCTTTTATTTAATGCAAAAGTGTGACGTCACACCATCTGACCCCCCCCCCCCCCTCATCACACACCGTCACAAAATTACGGACCCCTCCCCCCCTTCCCCCCTACGGATGTGACATCGTTTATGGACGGCCCCTTGAGAGAACCATCTATGACTCAACTAAATTTCTTGAATTGTTCAGCACCATTGTGTTTTTCTGGAAACTTTGCTTCATACAGGCCTATATAGATTGTGGTCTAAGACAGATTGTTTTATGACTATCTTGGCTGAAAATTGTTCATACCTTTTAATATCCTGCACATCAGACAAATTAAATTTTTTCAAAATAGGCTCTAAAAGTTTTCCGCCATCATCAAAAGCATGCATCCATTCTTTTAAAAGCTGTGAATTATGTGTAACTGCATTGTAATTGTAGGTTGAATTTGTTAATTCATGTGTTTCCATCTTGGAATTACTGTTGCTGAAATAAATTTTAAAAAATGGACTAGTATAAAATTGGGAATTTTTTTTTTTTTAAATAAGTTGAATAAATTAAGTAGATTTCTAGTGACCAAAGCTTAGTGTTTATTAATGTATTATTAGGTATGTTAGACCTAGGACATAAATCAGATTATTACAATTTGCCCTTAATTTCCTAAGAAGACATAGAGTAGTAATCTTGTTTAAAATTTGACTTGGCACATCATTCATAAAATGACAGAAAAGCTGAGCTGACTCATAGGATTCACGATTGAATTTTGTTAGTGCGGATGATAGAACTATTTTAGGAAGGGTTAGGTGAATGTGCATATTTAACTGGTATGGTTGAGTACCTCCAAAAAGATTAAGAGCCACCAGTCTCAAGTCTGATGGTTTTTGTGTTTTATATAGAGAGAAAACCAATGGAGACAGTATATACAAAAAACATTAAAAAGTATAGATACACATTGCTGAATATGTCTATTACAGTGGTATTATAACAATACTACTAATACATCCATTGATAACATCACATACAGAGGGGAGGGTTATTATTTTATGTATTGATGAACTGGGGATACCTATTTAGAACTCTGTAACGTCACCATTTCAGGTGTGGAATAGGGCCTAACATGATGTTGCTAGGTTGGGGTGGGAGGACAAAAATCATCTAACATGTTCACATCTATTCTATTTTGTCTAGCTAAGAGTATACAGTGTTGTAACTGAGGTGCATTCTTCAGTTATGACGTAAATGAATGGTTGTTCAATCAAATTTTTCATGGAAATGACTTGTATCCTCTTTTTTGTGTTTGCTTTGAAAATCTATTTTGTAATCTCTAAAATAAAACGCAAGGGCCATAAAATGCATGGCAGCATGGTTCAGCCCGCTTTTCTGCTTGTTGTTTGGCAAAAGCACCAGGATTAAAAATGTTCTATAACTTTATCATTGAACACCATTTCAGCTTAACAGACTCTTCTTCTGCCAAGGTAAAATGTCTCTGTATCACATAATCATAAAGATCTTGATCTTACAACTTTGAAAAAAAAAATTTAAATGATAATTTTATTTTGTTGCTTATTTATTGACTATTGAGTAGCTGATCATCCCTCTAATTCTCTGTAAAATTTATCCTTCTGTAATAATGGACACAACCAAGGCCCATTAAATATATTAAAAATCATGTATGATGTTATTAAAATGAATATGGTATGGTCCATGGTTTAAAAAATTGGATAGTTTTGTTTTTATCAAATATTGCTAAAAATTGGATGTGTGTGTTTGATTACAGGCCTATAGAATATAGATAGATCATAGGATTTTATAGGCCTGGTAGATCTAGATCAAGCAATACCTATGTACTATGTAATACTGCTAATACTAATATACTATATGTAGTATATAATATACTAGGCATTCTGCCTAGCTTCACTTAGGTTTACAAAAAACTTTTGAGAATTTAAATAATTAATTAATTTGTGATTGGCTGTAATGTGGAGTGCTTAGGGCCTGAGTTTAAATAGTCTAAGTAATTTCATGTCATGCCAACTTTGTTAAAGGATTCGCAAACTTATTACTCGCAAGGTTATTAGAACTGCAAAGGCTTCCTTAATATTATACATCAATTTTTATATTAAATTCACTTTCGCATTAAATTTTTACAATTCAACTACAATAAACTGCTTAATTTATAATGAAATATCTATTTAGAAGAATGCTATACTTTGAGATTTTTTTTTCTTTAAAATAGTTAAAAAATTATTTAAAATTAGGCCTATTACTTTAAAATATTACCTCCCCTGTACATAGACCAAATAACGTAGTCTTGGTTTACTTTTTCATAAACAATTGTTTGATTAAGAAAAAAACAGACAAATCTAACGATCCTACAGGGTTTTTCAGACGGTAATTAAAATTTTTTGTTACTTTCCATGGTTGGTCTACGATTGCACAAAATATTAAGGGGAGGGGGGGGGGGGGGGCGTTTGTTAATTAATATATATATGTCTTACATAAGGAGAATTTCCCTCGCTGTTAATTTTTAGCCCTCTTCGAGGGCTTTGAGTCTGACCAACAGTTTTTCCTTATACCCTAGTCATCTATAGAGGTGCATGCTAAGAATTAGCCTGATGTACAGATGGTAAGCGCTTTAAAATTGTTGGTGAAATTACCCTCTGTTTTTCCTATAAAATACAAAGACTGTATAGGGAAATACGTCTGGTCAGTTTTGACCCATTTCCAGATTTTTCCCGGCTATGGCCAGTTTTTTCTGACACCCCTAGGTGTTCTTCAACCACCTGACAAAATATCAAGGGAGGTTGTTTGGCAAAAGTTTTTTTTCGTAATATAGCCCATATAAAGAGTATTTCACTTGCGGTCACTTTTTAGCCCTCGTTGAGGGCTTTTAGTCAAACTGACAGTTTTTCCATACAGCATGACCATTTATCTATGAGCATGCAAAACATAAGCCTGCTGTAGAGAGGGTAAGTACCCATAAAATACAAAGATTATATAGGAAAATACGACTGGTCAGTTTGGACCACTTTGCTGATTTTTCCCGGATATGTCGCGTTTTTTCTGACACCCGTAGGTGTCCTCCTACCACCTCACAAAATATCAAGGGGGGGGGGGTCGTTGGGCAAAAGTTTTTTTGTAATATAACCCATATAAGGCGCCGGTCAGTCGAGGTCAGTTTTGACCCCCTCTCCGTTCACTTTTTGGCCAACTGGCACCTGCCTTTGTGTTCTGTCGCCCCAAGACAGGATCCTGCCAAATTTGAATCGCCTGCAGCGTAGGGAAGTGCCCCATCGGGCACTTGACCACTTTGCTTTATATATATTATATAATAGTATTATTAGTATTAGGCCTATATAATATTAATATATATATAGGTCCTATATAGGGCCTATACTATATACTATATCTATCTATCTATATATATAATTCTCTTCTGGGATCAGTTAGAAAACAAGCTGCAAGCGCGCCTTTGCAGTCCCCTCTCTTCCTCTCTATCACAATCAATACCACCCCCACCCCACCCCCACATTGTCTGGTGAGCGGTGTTCACTCTGTTTACATTTTACAATCATAGAGACGGGTTTGGTGACGGCTATTAGGGGCAGATAATTTAGTTTGAAACGATTTTAAACTTAGAGGAGGTAACTAAGAGGAGGCTGCTTTCACTGGGGGGGGGGGGGGGGGGGGGTAGTGTTTTTAAGCAAATATTTTCAATGGCAGCATTGGTACTGTCGAATTCACAAATTATAAATTACTGAAAAGTAGAAAAAAAAAACAACTAAATAGCGGCGTATGATACGCAGCGGGTCGGCTCGTATATATAATTCTCTTCTGGGATCAGTTAGAAAACAAGCTGCAAGCGCCTCCTTGCAGTCCCCTCTCTTTCTCTCTATCACTATCACTACCACCCCCCACCCCACCCCAACATATTGTCTGGTGAGCGGTGTTCACTCTAAATTTTTACAAAGCTAAATGTTTACAAATCGAAGAGCTGTACAGCCGGGTTTCTATTAGGGGCAGATAATTTAGTTCGATTTTAAACTTACAGGAGGTAACTAAGAAATAACTAAGAGGAGGCTGCTTTCACGGGGGGGGGGGGGTGTAGGGTCGGGGTTAGGGGAAAGTGGGGGGGGGGGGGGGGTTAGTGTTTTAAAGCAAATATTTTCAGTGGCAGCATTGGTACTGTCGAATTTACAAATTATGAATTACTGAAAAGTAGAAAATAAAACAACTAGATCTAAATAGCGGCGTATGATACGCTGCGGGTCGGCTCGTATATTATATAGTAAAATATATAGATCTAGGTCTAGTAGGCCCTATAGATAATCACGTTCATCTAAATCAATGAAACTGCACTTACGTTATTGGTCATTTTAATTTTAATTTAGAAACCAGAAATAAACAGTACGCTACATTATTAGGCCTAACAATTATTATTAAATTAAAAAGCAAAAAACAATTTCACATTTTCAGTAAATTTGGTTGTTTACATTTTGTCACTGCAACAAACCTTGGGCTTGCAGTTGTTAGAGTTAGACTCTAGCTAGCTAGATCTAGGCTAGGTCTAGATCTAAATATAGATCTTACTGATACAAAAAGAAAAACATTAGAGTTCTAGATCTACATATGAAACATTTCCACTAACCACGCATATATTTTTATTAATATTATTTTATATTTCCCTGTGTTGTTGTTTTGGTAGTTTGGCCTACATTTATTTATCCCCACTAGATCTAGATCTGACTAGATAAAAAAGCTTTGAGATCTAAATCTAGATATAGATCTATACATATATAATAATTTGAGGACATATCAGAGATATCTCAATTAACTATTATATTTTATGCAATGGCTATTTTGAGGTTTTATTGTTCTATAACTTTCTTTGACTTTTAGCCAAAATTAAAATTGCTTAGACTAAGCATTAGGCCTATACAAACTGGCAAACAAATGTAGATTTTCGAGAAATAACCCGTTCTTAGGGAATTCCCTTTTAGACGTTTATCCTGTTACTTTTTATGCTCACTTCACTCCTCTAAGTCTAGATCTAGATCTAGATATCTAGACTAATAGTAAGTAACTCTAGTACTAGATCTTCTCAAAATTGGAAGTAACTCTCAAATTAGAATAAAAGTGTGGGTGTTAAGTTTAAAGTAGAGGCGTTCTAGATTTCTATTTCCAATTTCTATGTGATGTCAGTAAGCCTACTACTTTACTTCTTACCTAGACTAGTCTAGCTAGAGAGATCTAGATCTATAGATTTTTATTTTTATAGGTAGATTAGTTAGAGTTGGCCTACTTCCTGTTTTACTGTTTTATGATTAGTTAATTATTAATAGCTTAATTCACAACTCTGCATCCTTCTTCTGAGGGTCTTGGTAAAATGCGAGATGAAAAGTCAAAACATACAACATGCATAGGTAAAGATAAAGTAAATAGTGAAGCACAATTTCATTTCATTTGCGAGAGACATTTTTGGTTTTGTTCATGTTTTTTTTTAAAGTTCGAGAGTAAATGTTCTTAATACCATCACAAGTGTTATATTTTTTACAGCCTAACACTAACCCAAAGGCTGCATATTAAGCAGTTTCTAACAAGGAGTTGTTCAAAGTCAAGACAATAGAAATTCATAGAAAGAAGTTGCTCAATCAAAATTGGAATTTATAACAATACAACCTATACTATACTGTCCCAGTGTTTAAAGTCAGCATCAAAGTTCATTGTGAATCACCTGCAAATTAAAATTAGGTTACAGTATAATTTTTGCAGACAGTGTAACAATTAGATAGATGGGGTAAGATGCAAGACAAAAATGTCCTGTGAATGGACGTTATTGCACCCATCTTGTATTTTACTTAATTTTACCACCTCAGCATTCACATTTTGCATTTTCCCAAAACCCTTCTCCTAACCTAAAACAGGCAGAGTGCTTGGTGTGAAACCCACTCTATTAATTTAATGTCATTAAATCATTAACTTTCTTTTCACTAACAGGTAGCAGAAACAGCAACTTTGTCTAAAATCATAGAAAACAAAAAAATCATAAATGGCATCATTTTGTGCTCACCAAAGATTTTTATATAGCTTCAAACATATTGAATAAGCTTTTTAGTGGGTGACGCTTTCCATGTAGGTAAGTGTAAACTTTATTTTACAGTGTAGGCCTATATATCTTTAAAATACACTTTGTAGATAGATGTTTTCATTGTAGTTCTACCTGTTAGATTTCTTCAGATCAAAATACAATAAGAACTGTAACAAAAATACTGTTAAGCATTTGTAATAGTTTGCAGAACTTGACACATTGCCTTTTCTGTAACCAAAAGGCATTCATTCAAGTTCTTTAGCTTTACATAGAGGAAGCACTACATATTAGACTGCTCCATTGTGTAAAAAATAGTGTGGATGCTAGTAGCGAATATATTGTTAAAGCTGATAAGAAAATGTGCTTTTTTCATACATGGTAACAATCTTGGCACCTTGACCTCTTCACAAACATTGTTTATAATGTAACCCACCAAATTATTAATTCATTTGAGTTACAATCACTTAAACTTATTCTAAATGAATAATAATTTAAATTGACTTGCAAATTACATTTATACAAGCTCCATCATAATAGATAAGCCCAATGTAAACTCCTGATGCTTAGTATTTTAAAGTAATATTAAACTCCAATTAAGAAATATTTTTAATGTGATAGTTAATTTGGGTTTAATAGCATTTGTTGCAAATATTTCAAATGTGTTTTTTTAACTGACAATATTACTACAACAATAATTTGTTTCTAGATATCCAACAGTCATGGATTGTGGTATTGTTAGTGGCTTATGGGCAAACAATGAAGACCATTCTCCTTCAAAAGATAATGAATTTCAAATATTCAAATTGCTTCAACATCAGTTGATGGAAAATAATGCACTGTATTGTGATCAATCACAAGAAATCCAACCAAGATTGGCAACAGTGTTATTAAGTTTTATCAATGAAAGCATCTTTAACACTGAACACAATAAATCAGGGTAACTATAATGTTGTAACATATAATTATATTCATTTGCAAAGTATAGACTCATCTATTAGTTGAATATTATGTAAATGGAACCTTGACAGTTCTTTTTTGTATTAACTCACATTTTGCTAATTACATTTTTATTGTTTAGACCTAACACTGAGTAGCAGTTTTTTCTGCTTGTTATTTACCAGTTCAATACAATTTTTTACTATTGGCATTAATGCAAATATGATTAATTTCGATTGCCACAGAAACCAGAGAGAAATGCTTGAAACTTTTCTTAACCAACTTGTTGTCTATGGAAAAGTAGCAGAGGAAGATTTAAATAGAAAAAATGTAAGTCGTTTATAAATTGTTTAAAAGGCTTTCTTGTTTTAACTAGCTGTTTCATTTAAGTTGTTTAAAAAATAATGCAAAAGGGCTATAGAATTAAATGTTAGATTGACACTTGAAATAATACATAAAAGACTGTCTTCTGCTTTCAATTAGTGTTAGAGTTAAATATTGGGCTTTATTTTTTTAAAGAGCAGATGACGTTAATTCACTTGGACCTGTGTTTCTAGTTTATCAGTTCAAGTAGTGTGAAAGCATTAAATTTATTTATGAGAACAGAAGCGTAGGTAGAAGAGGGCAGGTGGGGTAGCCACTATGGCACCAACACTAGAGGGCACCAAGTGGGTTAGAAAAAAATAAAAAGCATTTTTAGTTGTATTTGTGAATTGTACACAGTAGAAGTTCAGAAAACAGACTGTAACTTGGCTTAACAGACTTGTTTAACTATTTTCTACATCAGATGTGTGACACTAAATTAATATAAACTGGGGTGGGAGTGCAAAATTGATAGTTTATCTGGGCACTGACATTGATTGCCATTGCTCTGTTTATGAAACTACAAACTGTTAACATTAGTGTTTTGAATTCAATACTGTAATGAGATAATAAAAAGCAAAATTAAAGAATTATTGAATCAATTTGTGATGCGCTTATAGAGTTATGTTCCGAGACAACATGTAATAGCAAGGATATACTTATTTATTTCTACATTTAAACTTTACAAAACATATAGGTGTACTTAATTTAGACCTCAGATGAAGTAGAGTTCATATGTTTCTTGACCTCTGCATATGAACGGATGGTATTGTCAGCACTATGCTCTGCTGCGTTAACTTTCCCCAACGTAAGTCAGGTACCTTCAGAGTTGGGTGGACTCTTATTTTATTTTTTCAGGCCTGATAAAATGTTATCATTGTTACTAATTAAATTTTTGTTTAAAATTTTAAGAAAATGGAGCTAAGTTTACCTAGCATGTGTCTGACTGGAAAAGACATAAACCACAATCAAGTGCTCCAAGTAAGATGTCCATATTTTAATTTTTTTATTCCCATGTTTTTTTTTTTTTTTTTTTTTTTTTTTTTTTTTTAAATTTCAAAAGTAATTCTTTTAATTCTGTCATTTATAAAACCAATGAAATTGTTTTTCTTCTTATCCAATAGACTGAATTCAGTTCATTGGAAGTAAAAGAGGCTTTAAGTCCAATTGAAAAGGTAAATTCCTGATATTTTTAATGATTTGACAGGCAATTTGAATGTTTTTTTTAAAGATCAAAAGTTGTGTTGCCTCACTGTTGTTTAAATTGTGACTAATATGTACGTTCTTACTATTTTCTTTCACTAATATTGAAGTTTAATAATTAAGGTTCATACATCAAATTATTTCCTCTTGTAAAACAATGTGTAGGTATAGTGATAGGAAAAAGCATAAAATTGTAACAGACCACTATAACAGCACAACCCAATTTTTATTTAACATTGTAGACTCACACATTAAGTCATTTTCAAACAGGATGAATCATGGGACCTTTTTCTGAGATGTCAAAGACAGTGCAGTAATTTGATCGATTCTCTTAAATTTCAGGTAATTTTATTTTTACATGCATATAGTGTTAAATAGATAAATCTATTATATATGTTGATACATATATAAAAGTTTTATATTCTCAACTATTTTTTAAAAATTAATTTTATTTTTTAGTAGCAAAATCACATTTTTGATTTGGTATATATAAAGTATCATTTTTACTTTCTTGTATATACAAAGTATAGAGAAAGTCTTGTAATCGTGCAAAAAAAAAAAATCGAGATTTTTACAAATCTTGACGTTTTAAACCTCCTTAAGTCGGCAAAACATATTTTTGCAATCTTGTCCGTATGTCTGTGTGTGTGTCTGTAAACATGATAACTTGAGTACCGTTACAGCTAGGTTGATGAAATTTCATATATAAGTATTTTATCAAAATCTTAGATCCGTATCAACTTTTGAGTGATTTCTGATAACCGGAAGTGGTACTTTTTTCACTTTGAATTTTTCAAAAGCCTATAACTTGAGTACTATTTCAGATAGATAAATGAAATTTCACACATAAGTAAAAGATCTAATCCTCTACCTTCTTTCAAATTTTGAGTAATTTCCGTTGACCGGAAGTAGTAATTTACGCTATTTCTGATTTCTCAAAAAACGCATGTAATTTTATAAAGTACTCATAATATTCCGCACTGTTATGCACATTTTGTTTTGGCGTTCGCTTGGTGCGCAATTCTTTTTTCTATGAGATTCTATTCTATTTTAAATAAACCGGGAGTGATCTCCCCTAAACTTTCTCGAATATTCTTATATAAAATAACAGGGGATGGGAACTCGGGCTATAGACATGATTTTTAATCCATTTTAAATACTTAAAGTTTTAAAAATAGAATAAAATCTCGTAGACAAATTAATTGCACACCAAGTGAACGCGAAATAAAAAAGCGCATAATAGTGCGCAATATTATTATTACTTTTAAAATTTACATTAGTTTTTTGAGAAATCGGAAGTAGCGTAAAGTACTACTTCCAGTCAACGGAAATGACTCAAAATTTAATAGAAGGTAGAGAATTAGATCTTTTACTTACGTATGAAATTTCATTTATCTATCTGAAATAGTACTCAAGTTATAGGCTTTTGAAAAATTCAAAGTAGGAAAAGTACCACTTCCGGTTATCGGAAATCGCTCAAAAGTTGATACGGATCTACGATTTTGATTAAATACTTATATATGAAATTTCATCAACCTAGCTGTAACGGTACTCAAGTTATCGTGTTTACACACGGACACACACACACACACAGACATACGGACAAGATTGCAAAATTATGTTTTTCCGTATCAGTGAGATGCAAAACGTCGAGATTTGCAAAAATCTCGATTTTTTTTTTTGCACGATTACAAGACTTTCTCTATACTTCGTATATACGAGAAAGTAAAAATTAAGTGTTTAAAATGGATTAAAAATCATAACTATATCCCATAGTTCCCATCCCCTGTTGTTTTATATAAGAATATTTGAGAAAGTTTAGGGGAGATCACTCCCGATTTAAAGATACTCTCAGACCTGCTGGTGTAGTGTAACCAAAAGTGTAACTTATCTGATCTAAGCACTTATATTTAAACTAAAAGTTTTTTTATGACATTTATTTCAGCTTAAGCAAGAAGAGATAGACTCTTTAAGACTATACAGTGCAGAAATGATGAAATGTTTGAGAAGGCATAGAGCTCTGGAGTATGCTAGTCTGGCTACACCTCAAGGGGAAGATACTCAAACAAACCAAGATTTGAACAGGATGTAAGTTTTATGGGAAGACCTGATTAATATTGTTGACATGGTCAGAGTTTGTACGCCGTCTGGAAGGTCTAGGAAACAACTAGAACTTAGAAGTCCTTTCTTTAGCCCATTTACTGCAATTTTGCCAACACAGAAGAAACTCAATCACTCAGTAACATGGTAGAGGGAGAGGCGGGGATTGTTTGCCTGCAGTTTTTATTGTTGTCGTTTGACTTTGACAGTGTTATGGGTATTTAACATTGTTATTTAATGAAAGAATGATTCCGCTGAGATTGCAGAGAGACAGTCAAAACAAAAAATTATGAGCGAGGCGTTTGAGTGGTAGTCAAAATATAATTCATCTACCTGTATTTTTAATTCAACTTCTGTTAAATTATCAGCTACCACCTCTACCACTGTTTTCCATTTAATTTTGGAACTTTAAATTAATTTTTAAATCTTAGTAAATGCCGACAATTTAGTATTAGACTAACCTGCCCCTCCTTGTAACTACAGTCTTTGATGTCTAAGCTTGTGTGAACTAGTTCATGCTATGACATACAGACCCACTAATATCTAGACTACCTCCCAGTAACACCTCCGCCATGTCTTGTGTTGGGGGGGGGGGGGATATTTTACCAGCAATTTTTTAATTGCAGACAAAAAGTTTCTCATTTTTAAGCTTAAAATTTTTAAAAAAATTTTAAAAATTTTTTTTCTCATTTTTAAGGCCTGCAGAATGTTTATTTTTGGCTCAAATGTTTTTTTTCAAGTAGCCTATTGTTTCCAAAATACAATTTACTAGTTCTAGGTTGAATAGGTCTAAGATATTCACAAGAGCAGACCTAAATTAGTAAATAACTTTATTATTATTATTCTTTAAAGGATATACTATTAGGCCTTATAGATAGGACTACTATAATAATTTAATTGAAAACTTTAAAAAAAACACCGTTAACAGATTACATTAGTTTAATTGTCGAAAACAAAATAATTTCATGTTAATCAATTATTTTAATAGTTTTAACTTGGAGGAGGTGGGCAGAATCAGAAAAGTTATTTGCTGAAATTAGCCTAGAGAAGTTAAAAATAAACATTAGCTGAATTGCCTAAAATGAATGTCATTAGACTGTAATTATAATGAGAGTGTAAATATTGCATTGTTTTATAAATTGTCACTTAAACATTATCATCTGTATCAAGTCTTTCTTTTTAAAAGTCTGGATATTTCATTTTTTAAAAGTTGTACGAACCCGGCATGAATTAAAAACATGTTTTTGCTAAATTCGGCTCCATAGTAGCTTTAAAAAATAAATAAATAAAAACAAAGATGTAAACATTAAGAATTATTGTATTTTAAGAACTAATTGTTATAACATTTTCAAATGCAGAGAACTTGAAAATAGTTTTTTTGCTATTTAAGGCTACATTTCCAGTTATATTAACCTGACATTTTAACCTTAGGTTTAACTTAAATAAGACAAACTTTATTGGCTATATCAATTAGATGTAATTGCATTAGCTTTTACTCAATATTTTCCAGTAAATATTTTAAACTTATACCTTACAACAGCCTGACCTTGTTACTCCATGTTTGTATACAGTTTCCCTGTGAAATTTAAAAAAAAAACAAATTGATTTTTAGGGATTTCTCAAGTTGTGTTTAGTTACTTTAAATAATTTTTTAAAAAAATGCACACAATTTTTAAAATATTTTTATGGTTTTCCCAGTTGATGGCATTGTTGATGTGCATGTTAAAGTCTTTTGATAATGTTGTAAATACTTGTCTCATGACAACTCCAGCATATAATTTCATATCAGTTACTCTAAATATTCATTACCTCAAGTAAAAATTATTAGTTCAATATTAGTCTAAATCATAGCATACTTTTTTTTAAAAAGTAAAATCATTACTTTAAAGTTTATTTGATTTGCAACATTTTTATGTGTAATTTTGTTTTACGTTTTACTGAACAGTTTTAGAGATACTTATGCATTATGTACAACGGAAAGCTCTAACACAGTAATCACTGCAAAGCTCCGTTTTTTGAACAACACTCTTAAAGAAGTGTAAGTGAATTTGTTTTTAAACTTATTGTTTCTTTTTTTTGCTTGCATACTATGGTTTGTGTTAATTGTTTTAATACTGTGATGTGCTATTTTTCTCTCCGTACCTAGGGGCTGGAGCTTTGAAAAACAACCTCCTTGTTGTTTAAAAATAAACAATGGAAAACAGAAAGAAAAAGCCACAAAAGAATTTGAGCTGCATGTCAGGTATGTGGATTTAAGCTTTAAACTAAACAGTTTTTGAGGTATGTGGTTAAGCTCTAAACTTAAGTTTTAAAAATTTGTATTACTTGTCTCACATCTTGAAACAATATACGTGTTACATGTAGTCCCCATTTTATTTCAATTTTTCCTTCCACTTAATTTCTGCCATTGAGAAATGGTATCAAGTAAATGCTGCTATCTGTACCATTTCAGACACCCTTTTCTTATTGCTTAATAATATAATATTAAATACATATCGTGATGTCATTAGGTTGGGTGTGGTAACTTTGGATTCAGCATCATCACCCATTGTGATCTACAACAGCATCACCCAGAGTGATCTAAACTGCCAACCGCTGGTATTGTCCCAAATTTTTTATACAATTTTTTTTTTTACAGAGTGTATGGAGTTTCAGACTTTCAACTTACAGAACCCCCAAAAGTTTCCTTGATTTCAGAAAAAAAATTTGAACAGCTTGAGGTACTATTTTGCTTTGATAAAATTGTTAACATCTAATTCTAACGTGAAGGATTAAAAAAAACGTTTCTGTTGTTTCTAAATGTGTAAAACAAAAAGTAGTGTCTAAGCTGGCTAGCTAGACACATCCATTTCATACAAATTGCTCTTTTCTGGATCAAATAAAAAAATCTTCATTGCATGCTTACATTTTTTTTCTTAAGAGAGCTGGAGACAGTTTTAAACTTGAAAATAATATTTATCTCTATTACAGAAAGAAGAATTACTTCCCCTGCTGGAGCATAACGTGGATGATGGAGGGCTGGTGAAATTAAAAGTGGCTATAAAGAACTATAAGCGTTGCAAGGAGAGAAGTAATTACACTGACTTCGAGCACTTTAACAGAATAATCATCACATTGAATCTGAAGACTTATGGAAATCTTGAAATCAAGGTGAGCATTTTTTTCATTAAAATTTTAACAATTTTTATTTTATGGTCAGCTAAAGTTTACAGGAAGGGAACCAACTTTGGCTGTATTACTGTTTAGTCGAAATGATTTGAACAATGTGACTTTTATAGCCTACTGTGTCTATCACATTTTACTTGTCTATAAGGTGCTGCATGCATTAGTTCTTGATTAGAAATTATTAGATATTGACATCTCTGCCTATCCACTATTAACTGTAATATTAAATTTGAGATATAGATTTATAAAATACCACTGAATAATATAACAACTATTTATAATTACCCTTATTGTAATTAAAGCTTCTCTTGACCAAATATTATCTTATTTGTAATAAGTTAGATTCTTTATGACTGTACACAACAAAACAACAGGCTGGGAAACATTTTATTTTAACAAAGTTTTTCCCCTGACAATATCTTCAAGTATGATTCATTCCTAAATTTATATGATACATTTTTTACTTGTCTAGTGCCTTTCCCTTCCCTTCACTGTTATAACTGGAAGTAACCAAAGATGGCCGTACACAGGAGCTGTTGACTGGTATTGTTGGATCCAGAAAGACCTGGTAAGAAAACATATACATTAATACCCCAACATACACGTACCCTGATATAGATTTTTTTAGATTTTAACTGATTAAATTTTATCTCAAGGCACCTCTGTTCTCTATTTCAATAATATGCATTGTAAATTGTAACAAAATCTTCAAGTCCAAAAGATCACAAATGGGCTTCTCTGATTTAGTCTGTAAACTGTCAATTCTGATTGTATCTCATCTTTTGCCATTGTCATTTTTATTGTTTTCTGTTCATTTATTCCTCTGCCATTGGCTTGAATTTAAATGCCAGTAGTTTTTAGATTTAATCTTCATTGTGCTTGTACAGAATTGTAAGTTAAAGATATTCTAGTCCTAGTCTTTAAGAGATAGACATTTTTTTAAAGTTTTGTCTAGCCAATTAATTAATTAAATTGTTTTAAAAATTCCACTCACAGTACAGTAAACCTTTCAAGTGCCCCAATGAGATGAGCATTAGCCAATTAATTAATTAAATTGTTTTAAAAATTCCACTCACAGTACAGTAAACCATTCAAGTGCCGCAATGAGATAAGCATTAGCCAATTAATTAATTAAATTGTTTTAAAAATTCCACTCACAGTACAGTAAACCTTTCAAGTGCCCCAATGAGATGAGCATTAGCCAATTAATTAATTAAATTGTTTTAAAAATTCCACCCACAGTACAGTAAACCTTTCAAGTGCCCCAATGAGATGAGCATTAACCAGGTGCTGTCCATGCTACAAGCAAAACTGAAACACATTGACCCAGAGCTCTGTTTCAATGAAAGAAATATTGTGGCACTTCAAACAATGTTGACTTGTACGTAACAGATTACCTTTGTTAATTTGATTACACATTTTTTCCCTTATAACTCCAGAAATGGTTGGCTGACCATCATCTTTTCTTCTCATAAATGTTATCCTATTGTGGAGAATTCTGTGCACAACTTAAGGTCATCCATAAAATGACATACTACTCCTAGGGGGAAGTGGGGTTGGACTTGTGTGTCAAGGGGGAGAGGGGTTCAGAAAGTATAATCTAACACTCTTGCATTTCAAAATGAAAGAAATAAAATTTTATTTACTATTTCACATTTATAAAAAAAAAAACATTTTTGTGAATAGCATTAAAAAATATTCAAATATACTCAATATTGATCAAGCTCAGTAAAAATTTTAGAAAGTGATTAGGTTAAAAAAAAATGAAAATTACAGTTTTAAAAGCGCAGTAGGAATTTTAGGTGTGTATGGGGGTGGGGGGCTATTGATGATGGATGTAAAAGTTGTTAACGTTCAACATCATTTACAGATTACCACCTTAAAAAAGGAAAACATTATTTTGGGTATCCTAGATGTTTTAACCAAGAATTACTTTTTTTTTCTAGCACTAAAAAAGAGTGAGAACAAGAGTGAGAAGATTGATATGTACACATTGCTGCAGCAAAAAATGCCCATGCAAGCAAGGTCAACAAGTGGCCAGCACAAATTCTCTTTCTATACATGGCTAGTGGCAGCATTCAATACCCTTTCATTGTACAAATGTTATGTGAAAGAAGGGTAATTAAAAAATATATATAAATAACAATTTTTCAATTACTTACTTTATTTTTATAATGAAAAGAGAGCATTATATTTAAATTAATTTTAAGAGTATTTAAATATCTCAGCCATTTTTAAATAAAATTTATCTTCTCAGAGTTCTATGGAGTTTCCTGAGCTTTAGTGAAAGTAAAAGTTTACTGGAAGGAAAACCTACTGGCACTACTATTGCTAGAATCTCAAACAACTCAATTGAAAAAGAAGATTCCAAAACACCTTATGCATTGATTACAGTTCACACTCAACAGCAAAATTCAGGCAAGTCTTTAAATGGTTAACCCTTATACACATTTTTCAATTTTCCATTTACCTTCCCCTATGCCCAAAGATGCAAGTTTATTAGCAATGAGAAATATTTAATCTTTCTTTAGTTGTTTTTTTTTTTAAATTATAGAAATTGACTACTTGTGGCCTGATCATTCTGATAGAGACAGATTAATGTGGATGTAATCAAATTGTGGTTTGATTTTAACCTTCAAGATTTGTGTTCATGTTAAAATTATCTCTAAACTGATTATAAATGTATTTTTGAGGGGAAAAGTAGGTCTAGCTGTGATGATTAAATATTATCTTTCTTCTTCTTCGTTCTTAATTTTAGTGTTGGAAGGGATCCCCCTCCAACACAATTAAAAGAGCCACTAACATTTTTTCATTTCAAATATTTTATTTTTTTATTAAGATTATTAGTATTTGCACAAGGAGCTGGAGAGCCGCATCTTGATATCAAAAGAGCCGCATGCGGCTCGCGAGCCACAGGTTGCCGACCCCTGGCATACACCATATGTAAAAAAAAAAGTAAAGAATCATCTTTGACCTAGAAATCCATTGGGCTGATGAAGTAGAGTTCATACGTTTCTTGACCTAGGCATATGTATGCCTGTCCGTTTGATACACATTAATATAAAAATGGACAGTGGCCTACATAAAATTAATTTATCTAGTTATTTTATTGGTACATTTTAACATATTCTAGGAAACTGATTCAAAATTTGAGTTCATTGTTTTTTATGGGCATTTACTTAACTATTTTCTAGTTATTACTAACTCGGAGAAAGTTTCTGAAGTGAAAGATCTTTACACTCATCTGTTGCGTCTGAAGGATAAAGAAGAGACACCATTAATTCAACACATGCTGACTAGCAAATCAGATAATTACATTCCACTTTCTGACCTGAAGACTTTTTCAACAGGTTAACCATTTTATTTTAACCATAAAAAAATTAGCTAGCTGATGTTCTCAACCTCATAAAATAAACATGTAATCAAATGTTAACCATGTTGTATTTAGAAGTAAATAATTTTTCAATAAAAAAAATACATTGTGGTTCAATCCTTCTATTATTATGTATATTCAGATAAAAGTGATATCACATCAAATGATTACTTAACCAAAAGAGTTAAAATGCCTGGAGCTATCATTTGTTTTAAGTGAGTTTTTTTTTTTTTTTTTTCATTTTATTTTATTTTGAAATGTAGTTTTTTTTTTAAAAAGTTAATTTTAATAAAGTGTGTGGATATCTACACTTTAATTGTAATATCAATATATACTCATACTTTATAATCAATCGAAACTTATCCTGTTTGATAAATGTGTGAATTTCAATCACATCACTGATCATTAGCTTCCAGCTATTTGAATAAAATTAGCAGGTCTTTGCAGTAAGATATAAACTTAAAACTTTAAAAAACCCAAAATAAGTTGTTAAAGATGTTTGTTTTTTACTTCACTCAAAAATTACTTAACTAAGGCTACTTATATTTTTCTTGCTAGTGATGATGAGCAAAGTAATACGACTGATGCAACTGATCTAAATAGAGAACAAGCAACAGCTGAGAAAGTTAGACTCCCAGAGCAGGCAACAGCTGTAGGCGTTAGCCTTCCAGACCAAGCAACACCTGACGTAGGTAGACTGCCAGAAGATCTTCTAGATCTGGATCCAATGAGAATGGATTTGGATGCTGATTTTCCTAGTTACATGGGTGCAATTAGTGAAGAAGGCATTGCTCAAAATAGGGATCCAATGTGGCCACCTTTAAATCAAGACTCAAATCTTTATCAGCCTGAAAATTTTACCTACTTTAATGACTATATAATGAAAGATGCTTAGATTGAGAGGAAACTCAGGCAAGCCTGTTTAATGTAAAAACCTACATTTTAAATCTCTAATTTTAATTTGTTTGGATTGTAAATTTGTATTTTTTGACTGGCTCGTAGATAATTTATACTTTGATCTAATTTATCTCATCATCATATCATTCCTGTGGACCCCTTGTGAAGCATAGGGACACACCCACACTTCTCCATCAAAGGGACACAACCACACCTCTCCACCAAAGGGACACAACCACACCTCTCCACCAAAGGGACACAACCTCACCTCTCCATCAAAGGGACACACCCACACCTCTCCATCTTACTCTGACATTCCAGCTGCTTTTGTTTTACTGGCAACTTATCTTTCCCTGGGGATTCCAATCTAGTACCTGTCGTGGGTTGTATCAAGGTGCGTCCAATCATCCCCATTTGCTCTTTTGTATTTCTTTGCCAATTGAGTTTTGCCCAGTTTCCTGGTCATGCAGTTTCCTCAGCTTCTTCTGTCATTTTGAGGAGGAAGTGTTTCTTGTCAATTCTTCCACTCTTCTTTACATTGCCATTAGCCTCCCAATACAAAGTTCTGAGGAATACCTTTTACTATTTGATCTGATTGACTGATATTTAGACATATAGGCCTGTATTCGCTGTATGTTTGTATTTGCTGCTGATAGTGAGAGAAACACAAATCTTGCTTTCTTGTTTTACTGAGTCAGAACAAAACAAATTGTTTCAAATAACAGTTGTACTTCTGTTGTTGAATGATTATGACAAATATATTATGTATAAATCCATGCTGTTGCCATATCCTATTACCAACCTATGCTGCGTTAGTTTTCATTAGCTGAACACTATAGTCTGTGACGCTTCCATGACATTTGTTCCCTTGATGATAAGTTACACTTTCAAGCCTGAAGGTCCATGGGGCAGTAGAGCTCACCTGTTTCTGTGATCTAGACATGAAAGTGTGGTCAGCTCTATGCCACGTAGCCTTTACTTTCCCTATTGTAAGGCAGGGACACATCAGAGTTGGGTGGACTCCAGTCAGGGACCCAAACTCGCAACTTATGGAGAGCAGTGATAGGTGCTAATAACTGACCACGCCATTCCCTTTATGCTAATTTTCATGACATTTGTTATATTGTAGATTTGTGTTACACCTAAAAGGACCTGAATATTTAGCTTACACTGACATAGTTAAGAGGACTCATTAGTAGAGGTTAAAGTGTGTTCAGTGAAGTGAAAACAGCAGGATTTAAGAGCCTCGTCTGTGTTAATTGTAAATATAGATGAATATTCAAGATTTCTTAAATAAAATAGTGTATACCACACGTTGTGTTGAAGTTTGATTTTACCCGTCATTAGAGAAGTTTCTAGAAATTACAGTTAAATGAGTGAAAGAAACTCTCCACATCTAGCCTAAAGCTTCCACCAACCTCCCCCCCCCTCTCACATTTCATCACTCCCCCCCACCTAACTCTTCTTAACATTATGAATGTTTGTGAGAAATAGCTGTGATTCTTAATGTTATATGAAGGATGTGGGCCTATACTATAGGCCAAAAACTAGACTATTGCCAAAAACATTTTAAATACAGTAAACACAAGTGCTGAGGCGTGTTTACACTGGATGTGACCGGTGCTGGGTCTTATTGCATCAAACTTGTCAACAGATTTTGACCGGGGCATGGTCTTTGACGGGGGAGGGGGGGGGGGGGGTTAGGACAGTGGTTTAGGAAGATCTATAATTTCTGTATAATTATGTATATATATATATATATATTATGTTTTGTGTGGGGGGAGCAGTGCTCCACGGAGAGATGCCTGAAAGAAACTGAATATAAATCACGGTTTCCAAGAGCACTATGAATAAGCCACACTTTGACTTGGAATGAAATTAATTATAATTATCAAAGGAAGGAAGTACCAAGACGTTGAGTCAAGTATCAGCAAGGCTATGAATGTTTTTATTGTGTAGACAGAGTGGGATTCTAATGCATTCACAAGAAACACTAACACAAGTATAGCACAAATTTAACATCAGCAGACATGCTCCATTGCGATTTGCTTTCTTCTTTAAATAAAGCACATCTTGCAAGTACATAGGTCAGACAAAATTTACCATCTACGCATGTTTATGCGTTATCTGCCATTCCATAGAAAGCTTTTCAGCGTGGATGCTGGTGATACTGCTAAGGTGTATGAATTTAATCCACTTTCAGTGAAAGTGTAGGCCTAATACTATACTAATCTACATACAGGTTTTTTCATTGGGAGTAATTTGTGCTTCCTTGAATCATGAAAACATTGTGCGGTGTTGACTCTTTACTGAGGCTGTAGATATTTTGGTTATACAACACATGATGGTGCGTGTGAGGTCGTGTTTGTTAAGCGAGTAAAATTTTACAGCACGTTTTCTGACTTAATATCAGAAGCATTAAAACTGCGCTTTAAGCTCAATAAACCATACAAAACAGATGACTAATAGACAGTTGTGATCAGTGGTGTAGGCAAGGGCCCAAAATGAAAGTAGTCTCAAGCTAAATTACAGCTGTTGTTGACTGTTTTTCCTACGCGATGCTTGTTATACTATACTTGGAATCTAAGATAAGTTCAGTCGACGATCAGCCACCATTCATTGAAAGATCAAATACCCATACTTTTGACCCTATAGAACCATGTGAGGTAGGGGCAGCAGATCATCATCTTTTCCCAATTGAAACCCAAAAGATATGGGGCAGAAGTATGAAGCAGAGTGCATCTGTTTCAATGACCACAGCTTGGACGATAGTGTGACCAGCACTATGTACAGCTGCTACCTTCCTCAGCTTATAGTTCAGTTTGCCCATGCCTATACATCAGAGGTGAGTGGGCTCAGGGACATCATACAAATTTGGGATTCGAACTCGACACTTTCGGATTAGCAAGTGTAAGGTGGTCATCATCCATCCTCCATTTCACCATACAACAATAAATCAAATAAACCTATTGTTTTAATTTATAAACTAAACCGCTACACTCTTTACCATTTCTAAATTAATTACACTAGTACTAAAATAGTAGGTGTCTGATTTTAGGATACCTATACTTACACTATAGGGCACTATAGGCTAAATTAAATTAAGCTTATTATTTAATAGGCCTAATAGCTTGATTACTTTTACGACTATTATATAAAAAACTATTACATTTTAAAATTTTATTACATGATTTAGAATCTACTAGATCTACTTATATTTTTTTACAATATGTGAATTATTTTAAAACGGGGGTTTGCTAATTTGAATCACCGTAACAAAAAATAGTAAAGAACAATAACTCCGAAATTTTATTCTAGGGCATCGAATTAGGTATAACAAAATCAAAACACTAAATCTAAACTATTCTAAACTTACTTACTACTAAGGCCTCTTTTAGATCTAGATGTACATTAATTTAGTTAGATCTAGACCTAGATGATCTAGATCAGGGGTCTCCAAACTACGGAGAGGTTACGCGAGGTTATTTTATCCGGCCCGCGACGATCTTTTTGTCCACTGAAAAATGTTTGTTGGAGGTGGCTGAAGAGTAGAGCTTTGCACAGAAAATTCAAAACCATTTGAAAATGTAGCTTTGTGTGCTAATACAATTTATAGCTGTGTTGCAGACATTGGTGAAAACATTGCGACTCAAATAGCGAGAAATTCAAGCAAGTTTTACTATTTTTTAATTGCAATGGATGAGTCGCTGGACAGCTGTTCCACCTCTCAACTGCTTGTGTTCATTAGGGGTGTGGATGAAGACATGAACATAACATAAGAGTTGGCTTCCCTACATACTACATAATATGTGTGGCACTGTTACCGAAGAGGATATCTAACCATAGATAGTTTAGAGACAAACACAAAATCGCAATCAGTAAGATGGCTAATGTTGCTAGAAAATTCTGAGCAGTGTATCTAAGAAAAGAAATAGAAAATCTAGGTGAATTCCTGATAGTAAAGGCAAGTCACAGCCATTATTGTCTGATGAAGAGTGGGTATAGAAATTGGCTTCTGCGGCAGACATAACTAGTCATTTAAATTTTCTGAACCTAAAACGGCAAGAGAGTGAAATCTAGTTTCTGATCTAGATCTATACACCCACCTAAAGGCCTTTAGATACAAACTTGTCATGTTTTTGGAACAAGTACAGGCTAACAACTTGACACACTTTCAGCAGTGCAAGGTCTTTACGGCTGAAGCAACCACTGACATTATTAAAGACCTCCAGCTGCAGTTTAAGTAGCGGTTTTCTGACTTGGATTCAAAGGCAGAAGAAGTGAGACTATTTCAAAGCCCATTTGAAGCAAACGTGGCCAGTTGCAAAGATGAACTGCAGCTGGAGGTAATTGAATTGCAAGAAAATGACTTCCTTAGAGACACTTTCAAAGAAGGGCGGATGGGTTATTATACATTTTTGAACAAGGAACTTTCCTAACATTTATACTTTTGCATCAAAGTACCTTTCAAATTTTCGAACAACATGCTGTGTGAACAAACATTTTCACATTTTCAAGAATGAAATACGTGAAGAACAATTTGAGAGCAAATGTGGATCTCTGGTGGGAGGGGGGGGGGGGGGGTGGACACTTGAAATTTGTATATATTTCTATATAAATTATATTTTGTTGGGGGGGGGGGGAGAGAGGAGGGGTAGACGTTCTTCGGAGGAGGGGGGCGCCACGACCCTGAAGAAACTCTGGCCCCGAACTGATATTCGATAGTTAATGCGGCCCTCGGGCTGAAAAGTTTGGAGACCCCTGATTTAGATCTACAAGATATATCATATGCTTAAGATTAAATCAGCGTCCTTTTTAATGTCTCTTTAAATTTTAAAACAGCAGGTTTTGATATTCATTTTTTTTATTGCATGTCACTACCTATGCTCTATGCTACGACTACTTTGAATAGCACTCACTTTGAATCTTTTAAAAACAATATCAGAATTCCTAGATTCTAGTCTACTACTACTACAACTAGATTACTAAGATTAGATTAGGTTTAGGTTTAGATCTAGTCTAGCTAGATCTAGAGATCTACAATATAAACAACGAGCCGACCCGCTGCGTATCATACGCCGCTATTTAGTTGTTTTTTTTTCTACTTTTCAGTAATTTATAATTTGTGAATTTGACAGTACCAATGCTGCCATTGAAAATATTTGCTTAAAAACACTAACCCCCCCCCCCCCCCCCCCCAAGTGAAAGCAGCCTCCTATTAGTTACCTCCTCTAAGTTTAAAATCCTTTCACACTCAATTATCTGCCCCTAATAGCCGTCACCAAACCCGTCTCTATGATTGTAAAATGTAAACAGAGTGAACACCGCTCACCAGATCATGTGGGGTGGGGTGGGGGGTGGTAGTGATAGAGAGGAAGAGAGGGGACTGCAAAGGCGCGCTTGCAGCTTGTTTTCTAACTGATCCCAGAAGAGAATTATATATATAGATAGTAACAACAAGTTACTAGATTCTAAGAGTTAGTGTAAACCTAAACTTAACTAAACTAAAAAAACTTCTAGATCTAGATCTAACTAATTCTAGGTTAAAGTAGATAAGTAGTAGATCTAGATCTAGAAGTTTTTTAGTTTAGTTAAGTTTAGGTTTACTCTAGTTTAGAGTTTAGTAGAGATCCACGACTCTACTCTTAGTTTACTCTACAACTCTACAGTTTGAGATTCTTGTGTGCTATGTCAGTGAGTGCACATAATACTTAGATCTAGTTATAACTAACTACTAAGTTATCCCAACTGTGTAACTGCAATACCTAAGAAATAAATTAGACTAACAGAATATTTTAAAATATAACTTATTTTTTACCTTCTTGTTGAACAAAAATGACTCAGTAATCATATGTAGTACATACGTACACCAAAGATAAACTGGTAGTTTTATGGTACTTTATGATAAGCCATGAATAGCCGTCACCAAACCCGTCTCTATGATTGTAAAATGTAAACAGAGTGAACACCGCTCACCAGATCATGTGGGAGCTATTTGGAACTGCTGGCAAGAGAAGCGGAAGAAGCACTGTACCATGGTAATATTAGGGACGTGTACAATACAATTAAGAAGATATCTGGTAAGTACAGTAAGCCAGAGAGGCCAGTGAAAACCAAAGATGGAAAGACAATACCTGATGCGGAAGGACAGATGAAGAGATGGGTAGAACATTTTGAAGAACTACTGAATAGACCAACACCAGAGTGCACGCAAGACATACCACCAGCTGAAAGTGACCTCCCTATAGACTGCAACCCACCTTCAAAAGAAGAGATACATAGAGCTATAAAGCAGCTGAAAAATTGGAAGGCTCCAGGAATAGATGGTATACCGGCAGAAGCACTGACAGCAGATATAGAAACTAGCACCACACTACTATACACACTCTTCAAGAAAATCTGGGAAGGTGAACAAATACCAGAGGAGTGGAAGGAGGGACTACTCATAAAGCTTCCAAAGAAAGGCGATCTTAGTGCATGCTCTAACTATAGAGGGATAACACTTTTGTCCATCCCAGGCAAAGTCTTCAACAGAATATTATTAAACAGAATGAAGGAAGCCATAGATCCCCAGCTTCGAGATCAACAGGCGGGCTTTAGGAAGGAAAGGTCATGCATAGACCAAATTGCTACCCTGCGCATCATCATTGAACAGACCCAAGAGTGGAACTCATCTCTCTATATTAATTTCATAGACTATGAGAAGGCCTTTGATAGCCTGGATAGGCAGTCAATGTGGAAATTGTTGAGACACTACGGGGTGCCACAGAAAATAGTCAACATTATTATGTCTTCATATGAAGGTCTCAAATGTAGAGTAGTGCATGGCCAACAGACTTCAGAGGCCTTCCCAGTACGGACCGGAGTAAGGCAGGGTTGCCTACTTTCACCATTCCTGTTCCTACTGGCCATAGACTGGGTTATGAAGATGTCAACAGAGAAAACGCGAAACGGTATACAGTGGACATTGTGGAGCCAGCTGGATGACCTGGACTTTGCTGACGACCTGGCCCTCCTTTCTCACACACAACAGCAAATGCAGGATAAAACCAACAGGGTTGCAAATTTTTCTGCAAGCCTGGGTCTGAACATCCACAGAGGGAAAAGTAAAGTTCTCAAAGTCAATGCATCAAACAACAACCCTATAACACTGGCAGAAGAAGCCCTAGAAGAAGTGGATAGATTCACCTACCTTGGAAGTATTGTTGATAAGCAGGGTGGGACAGAAGCAGACATAAAAATAAGGACGGGTAAGGCAAGAGCAGTCTTCAACCAACTAAAAAATGTTTGGGGTTCGGGAGATTTAACCCTTAGAATAAAAATCCGGATCTTCAACACACTAGTAAAACCTGTTTTACTCTATTGAGCCGAGACATGGAGAATAACTGCTATAAATAAGAAGAAAATACAATCATTTATAAACGCATGTCTCAGAAAGATCCTGCGAATTCGCTGGCCTAAAACCATCAGAAATGATGTTCTATGGCAACGGACAAATCAACTGCCAGTGGAAGTAGAGATCCTCCAGAGAAAATGGAAATGGATTGGCCACACACTCAGGAAGCCTGTATCCAGCATAACAAGACAGGCCCTCACCTGGAATCCACAAGGCAGGAGGAAGAGAGGCAGACCAAGAAAGACCTGGAGACGTGACCTGGAAGAAGACACCAAGAAGATTGGATACACCTGGGGACAGTTGGAGAGACTAGCCCTGGACAGAGACGTCTGGAAAGCTCTTGTCAGCGGCCTATGTCCCAGTAGGGACGACAGGCAAACATGACATGAATAGCCGTCACCAAACCCGTCTCTATGATTGTAAAATGTAAACAGAGTGAACACCGCTCACCAGATCATGTGGGGTGGGGTGGGGGGTGGTAGTGATAGTGATAGAGAGGAAGAGAGGGGACTGCAAAGGCGCGCTTGCAGCTTGTTTTCTAACTGATCCCAGAAGAGAATTATATATATAGATAGTAACAACAAGTTACTAGATTCTAAGAGTTAGTGTAAACCTAAACTTAACTAAACTAAAAAAACTTCTAGATCTAGATCTAACTAATTCTAGGTTAAAGTAGATAAGTAGTAGATCTAGATCTAGAAGTTTTTTAGTTTAGTTAAGTTTAGGTTTACTCTAGTTTAGAGTTTAGTAGAGATCCACGACTCTACTCTTAGTTTACTCTACAACTCTACAGTTTGAGATTCTTGTGTGCTATGTCAGTGAGTGCACATAATACTTAGATCTAGTTATAACTAACTACTAAGTTATCCCAACTGTGTAACTGCAATACCTAAGAAATAAATTAGACTAACAGAATATTTTAAAATATAACTTATTTTTTACCTTCTTGTTGAACAAAAATGACTCAGTAATCATATGTAGTACATACGTACACCAAAGATAAACTGGTAGTTTTATGGTACTTTATGATAAGCAAGAACTGTGTGGTTGAATGGTAGAGCATTAACTGCTAACTTGTAAGTCTCAAGTTCGGATCCTGGGCTCAATTCTAAACAATGTACCAAAGTCCTCCCATTGTACCTGACTCAAGTTAAGCCAGGGAGAGTAAAGGTGGCTGGGCATAGTGCTTATCACACTATCACTGCATACAGCAAAGTCACTGATACAGGTGAACTCTGCTTACTTTTTATGATAAGCAAGCAGGGTTGTGTCAGTTATATTTATTATTTATATTATTTATACTGTTAATGAAACCCCATATCCCAACAGGAGAAAATAAGAGCTGATGTGATACAGATTTGACTCTGAAATCCCTTGCCTGTGATCACATAAATAACTATTTGTATTAGAACAATAACAAAATACTTTTGACAGGCAAATAAAGGTTTGTAATCATCATCAGATTCAACTACTTAAAGATGTTTTTTCTAATACAATATAGCAATACACAGACAGGTTGTAAAGGTGGATCTAGATTGTAGTAAAGTTTCTGTTAGTGTATCAAAACTCAAAGCCAGCATTAAGAGAACTTGATGAAAAAATATAACAATGGTGGCAAAGTGACCTACATACAGTGACTACTTTCAAATTGTATAACTAGTGTCTGAGTCAAATTATCCAAAAACAAATATCATTCCCACACACATAAGATATATCTGTTGCGGAAACTTTTCTCCCCTAACATAAGCTTTATAAATATAAAAATTCCAACGTATTTGAAACCAACCTTATGGGTACAGTAATATATTTTTATCATAATAATATGACAATATAATGTGCCAATGTTATTAAATTTAACTAATAGCATCCAAGTTTGATGAGAAGCCCCCCTCCCCCTAATCATTATTGTTGATATGGATACAAAAAATTTGCCTGTAAAAAAATTATTAAAAACAAACTCAAAGCTTAAATAAGATTAAATATTTAAGAATCAATGTTATTATTAAAATTAGCAAATTCAAAGATGCAGAGAACTTGAAACTATTTTTTACATTTAATTTTGATCTATTGAAAGGTGGCACCTGGACATAAGTTTCCTAGCATATTTTGTAGATATGAGCCATTGAGCAAGCTTGTAAGTTTTTCTTTTGAAAGTCTAGAAAATTTAAGATACAAGGACCCGAGGACATGTTTTTTTTTAAACAGCCTCCTGGTGAGGAAGTCTATAACTGACAAATTAATTACTAGAAAAATCTAATATCAACAAGTATTTCATGGAAATTAAAATAGACTTAATTTTACATGAGCTTCTTAATGAAGTGGCTGTAAACAAATAAAGCCAGAAATCTGGGGTGTTGGATGCTAGAACTTCTACCCAACCATCAACTTAAATCTTTTTTCTATGTCAACACCTTTATGTTTTGGACTGCGATAACTCAGTTAAAATTAGATATATAATTATATCTCTCTCCCTTGTAATACCTTCAACATTGTTAATATATGTATACTACTGATGATCTCAGTATTTTGTTACCTCCTTTTTGTTTTGGAACAGTTTGTATTTTTTTCATGTTTAAATTGTTATAAATGCCCATCCAGCACAAAATGTCTCCTGAAAGAGAAATTGCTAATACATTTTGCCTAGCAAGCACCTCAACCTGCCTTAAACTATGATAAACCTGACCCTAGCTAAATCAAACCACCATCCCTACATAAAAATGCAAAGATCAATTTTAATTCATTAAATCCTGTATGCTGCTGTTTATTGTATTACAATTTTTTTAATTTTATTTTAAAAAGAGTGGTTGTTAAATTTAGAAGTAGAATGAAAAGATTTGATAGGGTGACAAACAACAACTGGCAAGCTCTTTCACCACCAGGACAACAGAACACATTTCTTATTTCATCAGCTCAGGGCTTTAGTTTTCTTTGTACTTTAATGATTTCACACCCAAAAAATTTTGGAGATAACATTTTAAATTTCTTTAAATATAGCTCTGGATCAATAATCTCATTTGACTCAGACCCAGCATAGAAAGGCCAATCTTTTCAGCAGATTATATTTTTTCTCTGGATGATTAAATTGTTTAAATAGAAAGTCAATAATTAATTTAACATTTCCAATTTTTAAATTTGTATTTAATTTAAAAACACCAGTAATCATGAAAATTAGAAAAAAGCTAAAATAAACAATGTCCTCTCCAGTAGTATTTAAATTATTTTTAAAGTTTCTAAAAATATTTTTGTGTCTTTTGCAACATTTTTTTTCTGTTTTAAACACCAGGCTATAAATTCATGGCAGCTTATAGTTGTGTGAAGTATGTGACAAGTGCTCCAGTTTAGTGTATAATCTCATCTTATTTGTCAATTCATGTTTTATACATTATTTCACTCTAATCTTTACTTCAGTAACCAGAAAGATTTGTAGCATATTTTTCAATTCATGTCTTATGCATTATTTCACTCTAATCTTTACTTCAGTAACCAGAAAGATTTGTAGCATATTTGTCAATTCATGTCTTATGCATTATTTCACTGTAATCTTTACTTCACTAACCAGAAAGATTTGTAGCCAACGTTTGATCTGCAATGTTAATGAGCAGGAATGTTTGAACAGAAAATTGGTGTTCTGCTGCTTCTGTCATTGTTCTGTTTCTCTCCCAACAAAGGTAGGCTATTTAGGTTCAGTAAGTCAAAAGTTAAACTTTGTGTCAGAACTTAAGGAATCTTAATGTAAATGCAACCTACCAGGACATAAAGACTTGGAGCATTAAATTTGATACATCTGACAAGTTTCTAATAAGTTTTGGCATGCCAGTTAAGTGCTGTTTAATATCTTCTCAAGTTTATCCATTTTTAAATTATTTGTTTTATATACATATCCTTAAATTCATGACTGATGGTTTAAATGTAAGTCACAGAAGAAAAAATATTTTTGGAATGCCAGAGTTTTATGTCTGAGTATTCTGAAATAATGACTTGCCAGTTAATGTATAACTGTGTGTGGTTTGGGTATAGGTCAGCAGCCACAGAAGAAAACTTACACCTTTCATGAAGAAAGCTTGATCAGAACACTGCTGGGTAACTACGTCAAAGAGGCTCGGCCAGTTACAAACCCAAATGAAGCTGTGTCTGTTTCTGTCAAGTTTTCATTTGTCAGGATTGAAGATCTGGTAAATAAAATGTAGCCTCTAGTCTACACATTCGTTATAAATTCATGTCTACCAATTTTAACCTGTAGTTTTTTTGTTATTAAAACTATTTTTTAACTCTTAGTTTACTACATGTTTTTAGCGATTTACTTATCTTTGTTTTCCTAACTTGAAACATTTACATGACAATAGGATGAAGCCTCAGATACATTTTCATCTTCAGTCTTCATTGTTCAGGTAATTCCATCGCTAAATCTTTCTTAAATTATTTCATTAAATTTCAAAAGTCTGCTACTAAAGTTCTTATGGCTCCCATGCAGGTGCCTGGTTTTGTGTGTTATTCCAGTTAGTTTAATGTGTGCTGCATAGAGTCTTAGAGTTAATTTATTTAAGACCAAGTAAACATTAGTAAAGCTGTATGAATGCATCTCTTTAGATGTGCTGCATAGAGTCTTAGAGTTAATTTATTTAAGACCAAGTAAACATTTGTAAAGCTGTATGAATGCATATCTTTAGATGTGGAATGATCCTAGATTGAAATGGAACAGTTCAGAGTTTGGTGGAGTTCGTTCTGTTCGCCTCCCTGCCAGCAAGCTTTGGACTCCAGATCTGGTTTTGTATAATGTGTATGTCATCCTAATTATTTGTTAATTCTTTCTTCTATCTTATTAATTACATTGGTTAAACTTTTAATATACTTATCTATTTCTATTTTTTTGTATGATTACTTTCATAAAAAACTAAAATTGGATAGCACTGACTGTGTGCTGTATTTGTATTGTTGGGTAGCACTGACTGTGGTGTATTTGTATTGTTGGGTAGCACTGACTGTGTGGTGTATTTGTATTGTTGGGTAGCACTGTGTGCTGTATTTGTATTGTTGGGTAGCACTGACTGTGCTGTATTTGTATTGTTGGGTAGCATTGACTTAGCTATATTTGTATTGTTGGGTAGCACTGACTTAGCTGTATTTGTATTGTTGGGTAGCACTGACTGTGTGCTGTATTTGTATTGTTGGGTAGCACTGACTTTGGTGTATTTGTATTGTTGGGTAGCACTGACTGTGCTGTATTTGTATTGTTGGGTAGCACTGACTTAGCTATATTTGTATTGTTGGGTAGCACTGACTTAGCTGTATTTGTATTGTTGGGTAGCACTGACTGTGTGCTGTATTTGTATTGCTGGGTAGCACTGATTGTGTGCTGTATTTGTATTGTTGGGTAGCACTGACTGTGTGCTGTATTTGTATTGTTGGGTAGCACTGACTGTGTGGTGTATTTGTATTGTTGGGTAGCACTGACTGTGTGCTGTATTTGTATTGTTGGTTAGCACTGACTGTGTGCTGTATTTGTATTGTTGGGTAGCACTGACTTAGCTGTATTTTCTGCAGGGCAGCCAAGACCCCACCCCAGTCCCTGTACGAGGAGACCGTGACTGTAACAGCAGATGGGGGCATTGTGTTTGTGCCCATGTTGACCCTGTACAGTACCTGTCCCATGGACCTGCAGGACTTTCCTTATGATGTCCAGACCTGTAGCATGGTCTTTGGTTCCTGGATGCACACTAGTTGGGAGATGAATGTCACGGTCAGTTGGTTTTTTTTATTTAACACACTAGTTGGGAGATAAATGTTATGGTTAGTTGGTTTTTTAATTTAACACACTAGTTGGGAGATGAATGTTATGGTTAGTTGGTTTTTATTTAACACACTAGTTGGGAGATGAATGTTATGGTTAGTTGGTTTTTATTTAACACACTAGTTGGGAGATGAATGTTATGGTTAGTTGGTTTTAATTTAACACACTAGTTGGGAGATGAACGTTATGGTTAGTTGGTTTTTATTTAACACACTAGTTGGGAGATGAATGTTATGGTTAGTTGGTTTTATTTAATGGTGCCCTTTTATTTTATTTTGGTGACATTTTAAAAACAAAATATTTACTCGACTGTAAAACTGTATTTTTAATAAGATACAAATATACATTAATGATATCCTGTAGCATAAGCAATATTTTGGTATTTCACAAAATATATAAACACATTTTGTGATGATATGTTCCCTGTTCTAAAATAGAAGGTTATTCTGCTTTCTGCTTCCATTTTAGTTTCTATCTAAGAAGACAGAAATGGATGTGATGCTGAATGAAGAAGATTCATCATACCTTGTACACCAGCATCCACAATGGGAACTTGTGGACAACAAGGCTCATGCTAAGCTCTCATTTAAAAAATATGAATGCTGCCCACAACCTTTCACCCTCATCACAATCACTGTGCAGCTGCGTCGACGCCCCCAGTTTTATAGGTACCTGACCATTGGACCTGCTGCTGTCATGGGCCTCTTGGTGCCAGTTATATACTTGGTCCCCAACCCAAGACATGATAAAAGTATTTTTGGTACGTTTTGTCTGTTGACTTATTTATGTGTATGTGATTAATTTCTGGTAAAAAGTGTAACAAAATTTGATGTAACTTAAAGTTGTTGTCTGAGAGGTTTTCTAGACTTGTGTTTGTAATCTTTTGTTTAGGGTTGCTTCTGTTGCTAAGCCTGACTATTTTGATGAGTATTTTACAACAAGCTATCCCATTTAACCACGGAACACTGCCTAAAATTTGTAAGTTGATCAAATTATTTTTGTTTATGTTAAATAACAAAAAGCACTTTTACAGTAGCTAAGGAAGGATGTGGTTGAGCTGTAGCACACACAACTGCCAACAGAGAGAGTTAAAAGTTTGCTTCTGTGAGACTGTAGAAAAGTCCTTGAGTCCACCCAGATCTGATGGGTACCTGACCTGAGTCAGGGAGAGAAAGGCAGCTGGTCATAGAGCTGACCACACCAACCCCTTACAAGTCAGTCACAGATACAGATGAACACATACATCACAACTTCTGAAAGAGCACTTTACTTACCTACAACAGATAAATGTTACATTGTGATGCAGCCAAGTATGGCAACTGAAGTAAAAATGCTTTAAAGGGTAGTGAAAAATGTAATGTCTATTTAATTATTCAACTCACTGCCCAAAGGTTCCTTCTACCTGGGCACAATGATCTTGACCTGCATGAGCATCATCACATCCGTGGTTGTGGCCAACATCAGTGTCAGGGGAGCCAGAAGGAAACCTGTGCCAGCTTGGATACATGCGGTAATTGCTTCCCTTTGTAATTGCTTCCCTTTGTAATTGCTTCCCTTTGTAATTGCTTCCCTTTGTAATTGCTTCCCTTTGTAATTGCTTACCTTTGTAATTGCTTACCTTTGTAATTGCTTACCTTTTTCTTACCTGGTCCTGTCACTAACATGACATGAGTAGTTTGTTTTACTAACTAAAAATAAAAGTCATAATTATACAACCTATATAAAATAGAAAAGTAATGACTCAATTAATCATCCCATCCTTTTGTTAAACAATTAAAAAAACCTTTTTTTAAAAACTATTTGTCCAGAAATATTTCATCATTTTGCTTCGAATTTAAATAATAAAACCAAACTATTTGTAGTGGGTTTTTAAATATAATTATCTAGAAGTTTTTAATAATCTTGCTTTACATTAGTTAGGTTAAGGTTTAATTTTATAAACAGATGTTTGGAGTTCTGTTTCTTGTTTCTGTTTAGATATTTCTTGGCAGACGGAGTTTGCGCCGAGTCCTCTGTATAGGTGACTACAGCCCAATAGGAAATCTCTACAGCGCTGACCTTCAGATGTCTGGCGTCCAGGACTTGGAAGGTGTGAGTGAGCACATGTTGCATGCACACGAGGACGGAGGCAAGCTCATGTCTCAGATCAACGCAAACATCAAGTACATTGTCGGCAAGATGATTGCTGAAGTTTCTTATGAAAATATCAACCAGGAGTGGGAGGAGCTTGGCAGAGTCATTGACAGATGTCTGTTTTTAGCATTTTTCACTCTGTATGTGTTTACTGCATCTTCACTGTTATAGCTGTAACTAGCCAGGTAAAAGTAGGTCGTGTGTATTGCCTTCAATGTAAATATTTTCATCGCAAGCCTTAAGACTGCTGCACATTTATATGCTGAGGAGTTTTACCTTTAATAAAAATGTGAATTTTGAGCACTTTCTCACATCATTAGACTTTTGATGTGGACAATATTTTTCACCTCATTTATAAGACATTGTTAGTAAATGTGCAGTTATTTTTTACCTCTTTTATTAGACATATCGTTAGTAAATGTGCAGTTATTTTTTACCTCTTTTATTAGACATATTGTTAGTAAATGTGCAGTTATTTTTACCTCATTTATTAGACATATTGTTAGTTAATGTGCAGTTATTTTTTACCTCATTTATTAGACATATTGTTAGTAAATGTGCAGTTATTTTTTACCTCATTTATTAGACATATTGTTAGTTAATGTGCAGTTATTTTTTACCTCATTTATTAGACATATTGTTAGTTAATGTGCAGTTATTTTTTACCTTATTTATTAGACATGTTGTTAGTTAATGTGCAGTTATTTTTTACCTCATTTATTATTATATATTGGTATTAATGTGCAGTTAAATTATACCTCATATAGAATTTATATTGATTATAGAGCCATAAGTCATTTATCAAACAAAATGTTTGATATTTTGTCTGTCTTTGAAACATCTTAAAAGTTTTGTGTACTGGAAATAAAAACCAAACTTGTCAATTTTTGTGTGATTCCGTCCACCAAGTTCCAACATTTTAGGATACAACATTTATTGTGGCTTAATTTTCTCTGCTGTTTTTTTTACTATTGAACAAATGGCATGAATCTTAAGTTTTAGATTCAAAGATCTGATGTCTTAAATTTTGAGAAGATTAATGTTTTATATCCTTAAAGCCACAACAGAAGCAATGAGAGTGGCTGTGTTGTAATGTAAAGCCACAATAAAAAATTTGAACTGTTGAACATTTTCCTTAGCCTTATTGTTTTCATTAAAAAAAATTCTAAATGTTTTAAACTGCACTTATTTTGAAAATGTTTCATGTTATGAAATGCATTTTTTTTCAAAATTTGTGTAATGTTATGAAACATTTTTTGGTTGTTGAAAAAACTCCATGCTTCACCCCTGCTGTAGAATACAATTTTTTTTTCAAATGCTGATTTCAATTGACTGAACAATTTTTTTATGTAACGGTTGTGTAACAATTTATTGGAATATTGTACTTATAGTTTGATGATTTACACATAAATGTAACACTATGTAGTAACTTTTTGTATTGTTATTTAAACAAAATTTACAAATATAATATCTTAAAGATGTATCTAAATAAATGTTAAATGGATGTAAAAGACTATATACTTTTGAAAATTAGTGATTGTATATTTTCTGCTTATTCACTTTGTTCCCTTGTTTTCTGACCTGAAATTTTACTTGTGATAGCTTCTTTATTAATTTAGCAAACAAATAATCTTGTCCATGAAATTTTTTTACAAGCATCTCCCAAAATTTTTAGAACAATCAAGTGCCCAGTTTTTTCTTGCCTGTAAGTGAACCTTGCAGCTCCTGGTCAGATTTTTTAATCTGACACACAACCTAACCACAGCAGTATTAATTTAAATTTTGAGATGATTTTTACAATTGAATGGTACAATCATTTTTTCTCTCACTTGTAATGTATATAAATGATTCATACAACTTTTTTACCTTTAGCATTTATTTCCATGTGGTACTTAGCATTTTTTCTACTCCTTCATTTTTTTTATATTGGTTAATTAATTAATTAATTATACTGTTTAAATAACTACAGGTTAAAATTTTGTAATAAAAGGCATTAAATCAATCTTTTACATAAATAAAAGAAACAACTTTAAGTTCATTACATGAAACCTGAACAGCTGAAGTCATTTTTCCGTGTGCTTTAAATTGGTCTTTTGTGTATTTGACCAAAAATGTCAAATGTCTTCTGATTGAATCATTATTTAATAATCGATGTAGCTGTATTGATATGTATGCTAAAACATTTTTCCATTTTGTACTTATACAGATAGACAGAAAGTACTGTGTATATTCCAGATTTTGTTGTTTGTATACCTCAAAACATAGCCAAATGTGCTACCTCATATAACAATATTTTATTCCCCAGAACCAACAGGCTGCTACCTGCTTACTATATTTAGAGCTGTATAAAACCTGTGGTACTATTTAGCATGGGACACTTTTTATTTGAGTTATATTTTTTAAAGTATCAATAAATATATGTACAGAACATTTTTGTTCAATGAAGTAATATTTAGCTGTTAACAAGTTTGTTACAAATGAAAATATTTTTTGTTCAATTGATGGTTGTTTCCCTTGTTCCACAATTGAGTACAGTGCACAAATTTTACTGCCAGTTCCAGTTCATTAAACTTCATGGTGAACTCTGTGTATTAAAATTAGTTGGTGAATTCAGATTGCTAAAATGTATACTGAGTTCAATTTATTAAAATTAATGGTGAACTTAGTTTATTAAAATGTATGGGTGAATTCAGTTTACTTAAGTTATTAAATTTCACAGTGAACTCAATTTATTAAAAATGTATGGTGAAATCCTCAACAAAAGACTAAACATTATTCTCCATATTCTGTTTGATAGAGGTTTGTTAAAATATATTAACAGTGTTCTTTAATTGTGTGCATTTTTTTAAAAAAGGAAGCAAATTTGTCTATTTCTGGTTTTTCCAAGAGGTTATGCTAATAATTTAACCAATATCCATTGAAGTGTATTCTCAAAAACCCAGAAAGCATATCATCTCATTGTCATGTTCTAATTTCAAACACTCATCATCAGTGTTCATTTTAATTTCATCATTAGCACTGTAAATTATGTAAGCATTCATTCACTGAACTTGCTTGAGACAAAATAAAGTTAATATTAAGAGATCTTTTTTCTGATGGCTGTTTTTTAGCTTACTCCACCATCTCAGAGATGAAATTATCTCCCATTTTGTTCACTCCACCAACTCAAAGATAAAAATTATCTCCCATTTTGTTCACTCCACAGGGGGTCGGCGTGGTCGAGTCGGTAAAGCTCATGGTTGCTAAACCGAAAAGTTTCGAGCTCGAACCCTCGGGCAGATGAGGCTCGTTAGCTGGGAACCGCCACTCTTCTAGGAGAGACAACTCCAAAATTAAAACAACTGCTGCCTTGTAGTTTGTTCTTGGTTGGACAAAGGCTATGGAAGCAAATCCAAAAAGAAAAGCAGGCTGAAATCGGAGTCAATGGCCTCACCAATGGCATAACCAGTTGACACGTAACGCTTAATTGTGTTGGAGGCGTGGTCGAGTCGGCAAAAAGCTCATGGTTGATAAATTCGAACAAAGTCTCGAGTTCAAACCCACTGGCAGATAAATCTCGATCCCCTTCAACACTAATAATTAAGAACAAAGAAGAAGAAGTTCACTCCACCAACTCAAAGATAAAAATTATCTCCCATTTTGTTCACTCCACCAATACAAAGATGAAAGTTATCTCCCATTTTGTTCACTCCACCAACTCAAAGATAAAAATTATCTCCCATTTTGTTCACTCCACGAACTCAAAGACAAACATTCATTTTGTGATGCCACCACAGACCCCAACTTGTTCTCACATAAATAATTTGGTGGTTTTCATACACCTGTATCATACCTGTATGCCATAATAAGTTTTTTAAAAATCATTTTAACAAAAACAAAAAATTTCAAATCTTTTTTTTAATTGGTTCCAAACACACACACGGATAACACTGTGGATACAATAGCCTGATTTAAAGGTGGATAATTCTTAACAACAGTTGGATGTTAGTTTCAGCAGTCTTCTTATAAGATGCCTTCAAGTTGTTTTAATATTACTGTCCCAGTTTCACATGCCAAGTTGTTCTGTTATTGTTGGTTGCTATGGTGATCCTCAGTGTTTATCTCTCCGCCTGTTTGTGTCATGGATTCATACAAAGGTAAACAGATGTCTTGTAGCTCGGTGTCAGAGTGTCTCCAGTTGGGTTCTAACTGCAGCTGAGTTGGATCAGTTGAGTTATAAAACTATTCCTGTACAATGCACTTCTTAACTTTAAAACATTACATGTTGCGTCACATGTTGCAGGTTAAGAAATAACTGGCCACACTCAAAACATGTCTACCAAAGACAAACAAATGCATTTATCGACAGGTGTTCGACAGGTGTTCGACAGGTGTTCACATGGACCTCACACAGACAAGACAAAACCTTCCACACACACATGGGTTCTAGCCAACAGATCATAGCTTTCAACTTTAACTTTTTGTAGTAAAAATAAACTGAAAACTGATCTATTTTTAAATTGTGAAGAGAATTTTCAAGAAGTACAGAAACTTATGTAACACTAGCCAGATGAGACCAAATTTTCAGGTGTTTTACTTTTTTGTCGTCAAATTTTGAAAAATGAACTTTGGAAAATGTTTTTTTAGTGATAAAGAGATGAGAGAGTAAGTCTGGTTTCTGAATGCCTGAGGGGGGTGGTGACCTTATTCATATGGTCCTTTCAAGATTTTCTGGATGAAATCTGGGGAAAAAAATGTATTAAAAAATAAAAATTAAGTAGGCATTATCTCCCCTACATTGTCTAACTATTATCTCCCCTACATTGTCTAACTATTATCTCCCCTACATTGTCTAACTATTATCTCCCCTACATTATTAAAATACTGCCTCACTTCGAGTACCTACTGTTTAACTTTTCATGATCTATATTGACGCAATTTAATAATTTTGCACCTTCGCCTCAATTATCACAACCATGTTTTAATTCTATTTTTAAACAAATGTTAGTGTATAAGGAGAATTTAAAATGAACAGGCGAAAGCCTTCCCCACCTTCGTATTTAATGTTTCCTTCCAAATCTTCTCTGGTATCTGTGGCCTGAATGATTTCGTCCACTTCAGCGTCCTTGAGTTTTTCTCCTGAAATCGGCAGAGAAATTTACAGGAATCAGATTGGCTACACGATCGTCATAAATTTCACATTTACTTTGAAAAATTAGATAACAATTTTAAATGTCTAAACAAGTCTGTTTTTAATTCACCAGGCGCATGTACACATGGAGGCCTAATAGATTCTATCATTAACTTCACTTGTGTACGTTTTATTGTATCGTCTTCAGCATCTCTCACTTATGTTTGAGACTCACCTCTCAACACTGACGTCAAATAGTCCTTCCCCACCCCCAAATAAAATAGACATTATGCTAAACGCATTTTATTTACCTAACTTTTTACTGCGAGACATTTCTTTACTCCCTTCCTCAAATCTTTGAACTCTTTTCCTCATTAGGTGTGTGACGTTATATTTGGTAGACTCTTCCCCCCCCCCCGGGATATTATTGCCCATACACAATGTGTTAGACCGTTGCCCCTATACACAAAGAGTGTTAGCCCGTTGCCCCTAGTGTTAGCCCGTTGCCCCTAGTGTTAGCCCGTAGCCCCTATACACAAAGAGTGTTAGCCCGTTGCCCCTATTGTTAGCCCGTTGCCCCTAGTGTTAGCCCGTGCCCCTATACACAAAGAGTGTTAGCCCGTTGCCCCTATACACAAAGAGTGTTAGCCCGTTGCCCCTATACACAAAGAGTGTTAGCCCGTTGCCCCTATACACAAAGAGTGTTAGCCCGTTGCCCCTATACACAAAGAGTGTTAGCCCGTTGCCCCTATACACAAAGAGTGTTAGCCCGTTGCCCCTATACACAAAGAGTGTTAGCCCGTTGCCCCTATACACAAAGAGTGTTAGCCCGTTGCCCCTAGACACAGAGTGTTAGCCCGTTGCCCCTAGACACAGAGTGTTAGCCCGTTGCCCCTATACACAAAGAGTGTTAGCCCGTTGCCCCTATACACAAAGAGTGTTAGCCCGTTGCCCCTATACACAAAGTGTGTTAGCCCGTTGCCCCTATACACAGAGTGTTAGCCCGTTGCCCCTAGACACAAAGAGTGTTGGTCCACTTACCAAGACATGTTAGGACGTGCCTCATCTCGGCTGCTGAAATGAACCCCTGGCCCTCACGATCGAAAGTCTTGAAAGCTTCATTGAAGTCAGCGAAGGTGCCAGTGTCTTTTTCTTTAGAAACAGCTGAGAAGATGGGCAGAAACTCCTCTAGTTTGTAGGCTTTCTCTCCTGTAAAAAGTGGTAGACATGTTGGTACTCACAGGTAGTTAGAGTATACGCACTGACTATTTTTTTTTAAACTACAGAAATCTATGCTTTACTATAATATTGGAAGTTCTTTTTAAACTTTTACTTTGTTGTCCAGTCACCTACCCAGTATGTTGGGTATGTTGTCCAGTCACCTAGTTTGTTGGGTATGTTGTCCAGTCACCTACCCAGTTTGTTGTCCAGTCACCTACCCAGTTTGTTGTCCAGTCACCTACCCAGTATGTTGCCCAGTCACCTACCCAGTGTGTTGTCCAGTCACCTACCCAGTGTGTTGGGTATGTTGTCCAGTCACCTACCCAGTTTGTTGTCCAGTCACCTACCCAGTATGTTGCCCAGTCACCTACCCAGTGTGTTGTCCAGTCACCTACCCAGTGTGTTGGGTATGTTGTCCAGTCACCTACCCAGTATGTTGTCCAGTCACCTACCCAGTTTGTTGTCCAGTCACCTACCCAGTTTGTTGTCCAGTCACCTACTCAGTTTGTTGTCCAGTCACCTACCCAGTTTGTTGTCCAGTCACCTACTCAGTTTGTTGTCCAGTCACCTACCCAGTGTGTTGTCCAGTCACCTACCCAGTTTGTTGTCCAGTCACCTACCCAGTTTGTTGTCCAGTCACCTACTCAGTTTGTTGTCCAGTCACCTACCCAGTTTGTTTTTGTATGTTGTCTAGTCACCTACCCAGTTTGTTGGGTATGTTGTCCAGTCACCTACCCAGTTTGTTGTCCAGTCACCTACCCAGTTTGTTGTCCAGTCACCTACCCAGTTTGTTGTCCAGTCACCTACCCAGTATGTTGTCCAGTCACCTACCCAGTTTGTTGGGTATGTTGTCCAGTCACCTACCCAGTTTGTTGTCCAGTCACCTACCCAGTTTGTTGTCCAGTCACCTACCCAGTATGTTGTCCAGTCACCTACCCAGTATGTTGTCCAGTCACCTACCCAGTGTGTTGGGTATGTTGTCCAGTCACCTACCCAGTTTGTTGTCCAGTCACCTACCCAGTATGTTGTCCAGTCACCTACCCAGTGTGTTGGGTATGTTGTCCAGTCACCTACCCAGTATGTTGTCCAGTCACCTACCCAGTATGTTGTCCAGTCACCTACCCAGTGTGTTGGGTATGTTGTCCAGTCACCTATCCAGTATGTTGTCCAGTCACCTACTCAGTTTGTTGTCCAGTCACCTACCCAGTATATTGGGTATGTTGTCCAGTCACCTACCCAGTATGTTGTCCAGTCACCTACCCAGTTTATTGGGTATGTTGTCCAGTCACTTACCCAGTTTGTTGTCCAGTCACCTACCCAGTATGTTGTCCAGTCACCTACCCAGTATGTTGTCCAGTCACCTACCCAGTGTGTTGGGTATGTTGTCCAGTCACCTACCCAGTATGTTGTCCAGTCACCTACCCAGTATGTTGTCCAGTCACCTACCCAGTATGTTGTCCAGTCACCTACCCAGTATGTTGTCCAGTCACCTACCCAGTATGTTGTCCAGTCACCTACCCAGTGTGTTGTCCAGTCACCTACCCAGTATGTTGTCCAGTCACCTACCCAGTTTGTTGTCCAGTCACCTACCCAGTATGTTGTCCAGTCACCTACCCAGTATGTTGTCCAGTCACCTACCCAGTATGTTGTCCAGTCACCTACCCAGTTTGTCGGTTCCTCCGTTCTTCTTGACGGTGCCGAGGGTTGGGTTCAACCCCAGGCAGTACAACATGTGACCTGTCTTGAAGGCATCGACCTCACCGTCACGACCGTCCCAGAAATCGAACAGTTCGAACACGTCTTTGATCTCTGTGATCAAGGATAAAACAACAGCTCAGCACACAGCTAGTTCAAGGTTAGAATTATGGTGTTCAAGGTTAGAATTATGGCGTTCAAGGTTAGAATAATGGGCATTCGAAATCTAGTGGCAAACAAAACTCTAGGTTGGGCAGAACAGACGTTTATCTTTTATTTAGAGAGCCTCTTCTGTAAACTCTCAAACAAGTTTTTGTTGCAGACTCTGTTGTATAAAGCTGCTGAACACACCTATTTATCCTTTTAAAAAATAGCTTACACACTTTATTGCGTTATTGAGCAGATAAAAGAAAATCATATGACTTTTATTTCAGTCATTGTTAGATTTAGTCTATATTGCCAAAAGTGATGTATTTTGTTAATGTCTCTAGTGACGTAATGCAGAGAAGAGCATGCAGGATCATGAAGTATATCGCAAATTTGCGTGTTTCTATTTTTGTCTACTGGTCTAACGCGACATGAAGCTGGTACTTGTGCTAAACTAGAAACATCTTTGAAACACGCAAACACGCAGGCCTATATAAAGTGTAATGCGGCAGAGCACAAAAATTAAAAGCGAATGTCACAAATAATGAAGTATCATTTTGCTTTAATAGGTATACATAGTATGATAATTATTTTTTTTAATACTTGAACTCAAATAGTATGATTCTATCTTTTTAACAGTCACTATTTTTTTTTAAATAATTAAAAGTGCTCTTGAAGCAACTGTATATGTTTAATTAATGCCGTATTTTGGGAAATGCGCACACAATTTGTAACCGTAGATAAATAACAAATAAATTCTTCCACCCTCGCCTCCCCCCCCCCTCTCCCCCACAAGCAACGGTGTGCCAAATTGTTGATTTACCTGGCAACCCAGCTTTGCCTACCGTGCCCTAAAAACCTGACCCGTTACGTGGCTGATCTTTATGCGCTCTCCTACAACCGGTTGCCATGGTTACATATGGGTAGAAATGTGCCCTATTCAGCACATCACAGATCTAGCATGATGTTAATAATTGTATTTATTAAAATTAGATTCTATATGAAAAGTTTTAATCAGACAACCTAGATCAATCTATTTTTTTTAAATCTTTCCAAGAAAATAACGCTCTACATCAGTTGTAAAAAATTTCCTTCTGGTGTAGGTCTAATCTCTAATGGCTACCATAGGCAACAACATATTTAGTTTATTTACAGTTAGCACAACATACTTACATTCCATCTAAACCAACTTTAATGTTTGCCGATGGAGGATATTTTTAAAAATGGCATTAATGCAACACAACTTACGTTATTGCATGACATACTGAATTAGAAGAAGGAATTAGATTCTAAGATGACTCAAAGGGGAAGCAATTCAAATAGAGGTAACTGTTTGGTGTATGGGAAGGTACTGGGAAGGTAATGAGAGGGTAAAAATATTGATAGATGGATTAGAAACAGTGTTTCTTCCAGACTTTTTTCTCCGGGGGTGCACTTGAAATCTTCGGGGGGCGGTAAACTTTCTTCGGGGGGGCGGACACTGTTAAAAGTATATATTTTCTATATAAATTATATAAATTTCATTTCGTTCGGGGGGGCGGTAAAAATTTTTCGGGGGGGCTTCGCCCCCCCGAAGAGATGCCTGGAAGAAACTCTGATTAGAAAATGCAGAGTAGGGTTCTGAGATTATAGATATATCATTTAAATAGAAAATCTATGCTATGGAAATGCAAATACCGTTGATGGAATGAAGGTGGGGGGGGGGGGGGGGGGGGGGGAGTTGAGGTACAGGAAAAATGTTCTACTTTCGAAATGCACGAAACGAAAGGGAGATAAATGCTTGATGATAAGTGAAGGAAAATTTAAAAAAAAAAGAAAATCAAAAGAAAAATCAAAATCAGGGAGAAACATACTAGATAGTAAGTGGGTAGAGTGGAGGTATGGAAGGGGGGATAACACACCGGTGAAGGTTGCGGGTAGTTAAAACACAGCAAACGATGACGTGAGGGCAGGCGCACACAACGAGGGTCCCACGTAGAGCCGTGGTTGCTCCAGGGCTATCGGCGCTGATGCTATGAGAAACATTCCACGAGGGGAGAAAACAAATGGGTGAGAGTTACCTTCGATCTCGTCTCTGGATAGATCAGTCTGTGGAATCAAGGGGAGCTCAGTCAGTTTCACATGAAAATATTTGCTTTCTTCAAGTAGCAGTTACTTCCCATGACTGCAAAAAACTACGATATTGTATGCCCCCTACCTACATTCATAGTATTTGTTTTAATACGAATTCTCCACCAATTATTTTCTGGTATAGACCTGATTCTGGCAATTGATGAACAAAACATGAGTAGATCTGTACCAGCTTTAAAATTAAACCTGTCGAGCTTGGGCTTTGGAACGGCGTGGCCTAGCGGTAGAGCGATAGAATGCTAACCCGTAAGTACGTTAGGGAAAGAAAAGACGGCTGGGCATGGTGCTGACCACACAAACCCTTCATATGCCGAGGTCACATAATCTACCATGGACCGTCAGGGAACTTTACTAGCTGTGGTTATCCTCTACACCATGAGCGGATCTTATCTACCTGTACCAATCAAGTGGTACCCTCTAATAGAGCTAGGTGTTGGCCTGATTAAATAAATAGAAACTGGGAGATATTTTTAAAAAAAAAGAGTTACTTGAACAAACCGAATTATCTTTCTTAGGGGAGTTATCTCACTTTAATAAACCAGTTATCTTTCTTTAACACGTCGAGTTACTTTACTTTAAAATGTTACCTTACTGTATTAAGCCGGGGTTACCTTACTTAAACCAGTCAAGTAATGTTACTCGTTGGCCTACACGCAAGTATTATTTTTAAAAAAACCCGAGTTATTTTACTTTGATAAGCCTTACTGTAACTCTAGATATTAAAACACGCTAGAGAGGAAATTACAAAAGTATTGCGTGGACCACCAGACCTCCATATACCAGGAGGTCTGGTGGTATGTTAAACTCTGGCTTCAACTATCTACAGGCGTTTCCTGGTCTATTCAAACTACCTGTCAATACAATCTGTCATTCAGGTTAAACTACCTGTCAAAACAACTGACCGGTCAATACAACTGCCGGTCAAGCCAACCTGCCGGTCAAGCCATATTAATTATCAAGTTTCCGTAACTAGGCAATGTAAAATATTCATTGACCAGATGTGCTGCCCACCTCGCTCACTTCTCTCGACTGTAATCCCCACCTTTTATCTCTCACTTAATTAGATGTGTAATTAAAGCTATTGCTTTTGAAAGATACAATCACACAAACATCTGATTGTTTTCACATTGCATAGTATTAAGCACTGAAAAAAATAACCAACCATTCACACTATAATTTACATTTATTTGACAATTTCCAATGAATCACTAGAACAAAATTACGAATATCCTTGAAAGTTTTTTAAGCAAGAACTATGCTCTTAATTAGCTAATTAAGTTTGTTAATGTATCTATTATCATTACAGTTAATTAAACTCTCAATATAACACATTTTTCGCCTGATTTCAATAAATCTCCGAATTGTATCAAATATAGTGAAGAAATCACCACAACAATGCAATCATTCACAGTATAAATGTCTAATTAATTCGTCTAGGAGAAGGTAATTTAGAATGGGGTACTTACAGCCATGGTTCTCTACAAGTTTGACAAAGGCAGGAGGCGATGATACACCGGCAGCGGTGGATTAAATACACTAGAAAGACGCACGTCTCCAGCCAATGCCTTATAGTACTGATGGCTGGGTATGCACGCTCGTGCTCAGGTAGGATGGGACTGGCCCACTTTAGCTGCGGGGGTGTACAGGTACAAGAGGTGAGATTTCAGGCTAGAGTTAGTTATTCAGCAGTTTTTTGTTATCGGCGAACGTCATTGGAAACAAATTTAAAAAAAAAAAAAATTAAAGTACTTTTATTCATGTGTGACATATATATTTATCAAACATCAACGAAAAATAAGTAAACTTTCTAACACTTCACAAATGTAACTCTTTATCAGATTGTGCTACAATAAAAGATCGTTAATGTTACCACCTATGTATAACAGGTACAAACGCATTATATGCCCTATCAAAAGTTTTCAAAACCTTACAGGGCCTAGATAATTCCGAGCTAAGATCTTCGGGCTAAACGTGAGTTTGGGTTGGTTGATCAGAAGTAACAACAATAGCCATGGGTCGCGCTAAAATATGTAGAACACAAGACTAAATTGATTGTACAAAAACTATCACGTGGACGAAGCTATGAGGTTAAACATTTGCATTCAAGCTAGGCCAGATAACGAAGGTTGCTACAACATTAGACCTAGTGCTACATCATTAGACCTTGTATTACAACATTAGAACTAGTGCTACAACATTAGACCTTGTATTACAACATTAGAACTAGTGCTACAACATTAGACCTTGTATTACAACATTAGACCTTGTACTACACCATTAGACCTAGGGCTACAACATTAGACCTAGGGCTACAACATTAGACCTAGTGAGTGCTACAACATTAGACCTAGGGCTACAACATTAGAACTAGGGCTACAACATTAGACCTAGGGCTACAACATTAGAACTAGGGCTACAACATTAGACCTAGTGAGTGCTACAACATTAGACATCTAGTGAGTGCTACAACATTAGATCTAGTGCTACAACATTAGACCTAGGGCTACAACATTAGACCTAGTGAGTGCTACAACATTAGACATCTAGTGAGTGCTACAACATTAGATCTAGTGCTACAACATTAGACCTTGTATTACAACATTAGAACTAGTGCTACAACATTAGACCTTGTATTACAACATTAGACCTTGTACTACAACATTAGACCTAGGGCTACAACATTAGACCTAGGGCTACAACATTAGACCTAGTGAGTGCTACAACATTAGACCTAGGGCTACAACATTAGAACTAGGGCTACAACATTAGACCTAGGGCTACAACATTAGAACTAGGGCTACAACATTAGACCTAGTGAGTGCTACAACATTAGGCCTTGTGAGTGCTACAACATTAGACCTAGGGCTACAACATTAGATCTAGTGCTACAACATTAGACCTAGTGCTACAACATTAGATCTAGTGCTACAACATTAGACCTAGTGCTACAACATTAGACCTTGTACTACAACATTAGACCTAGTGCTACAACATTAGAACTAGTGCTACAACATTAGACCTAGTGAGTGCTACAACATTAGACCTAGGGCTACAACATTAGAACTAGTGCTACAACATTAGAACTAGTGCTACAACATTAGAACTAGTGCTACAACATTAGACCTAGTGCTACAACATTAGACCTAGTGAGTGCTACAACATTAGGCCTAGTGAGTGCTACAACATTAGAACTAGTGCTACAACATTAGAACTAGTGAGTGCTACAACATTAGAACTAGTGCTACAACATTAGAACTAGTGCTACAACATTAGAACTAGTGCTACAACATTAGAACTAGTGCTACAACATTAGACATCTAGTGAGTGCTACAACATTAGACCTAGTGCTACAACATTAGAACTAGTGCTACAACATTAGACCTAGTGCTACAACATTAGAACTAGTGCTACAACATTAGAACTAGTGCTACAACATTAGACCTAGTGCTACAACATTAGACCTAGTGCTACAACATTAGAACTAGGGCTACAACATTAGACATCTAGTGAGTGCTACAACATTAGAACTAGTGCTACAACATTAGAACTAGTGCTACAACATTAGAACTAGTGCTACAACATTAGAACTAGTGCTACAACATTAGACATAGTGCTACAACATTAGACCTAGTGCTACAACATTAGAACTAGTGCTACAACATTAGACATCTAGTGAGTGCTACAACATTAGATCTAGTGAATGCTACAACATTAGAACTAGTGCTACAACATTAGAACTAGTGCTACAACATTAGACATAGTGCTACAACATTAGACCTAGTGCTACAACATTAGAACTAGTGCTACAACATTAGAACTAGTGCTACAACATTAGACCTAGTGCTACAACATTAGACCTAGTGCTACAACATTAGACCTAGTGCTACAACATTAGACCTAGTGCTACAACATTAGAACTAGTGCTACAACATTAGAACTAGTGCTACAACATTAGAACTAGTGCTACAACATTAGACATCTAGTGAGTGCTACAACATTAGACCTAGTGCTACAACATTAGAACTAGTGCTACAACATTAGACCTAGTGCTACAACATTAGACATCTAGTGAGTGCTACAACATTAGACCTAGTGTTAAAACATCAGACCTAGTGAATGCTACAACATTAGATCTAGTGAATGCTACAACATTAGATCTAGTGAATGCTACAACATTAGAACTAGTGCTACAACATTAGACATAGTGCTACAACATTAGACCTAGTGCTACAACATTAGAACTAGTGCTACAACGTTAGAACTAGTGCTACAACATTAGACCTAGTGCTACAACATTAGACCTAGTGCTACAACATTAGAACTAGGGCTACAACATTAGACATCTAGTGAGTGCTACAACATTAGATCTAGTGCTACAACATTAGACCTAGGGCTACAACATTAGAACTAGTGCTACAACATTAGAACTAGTGCTACAACATTAGACATAGTGCTACAACATTAGACCTAGTGCTACAACATTAGAACTAGTGCTACAACATTAGAACTAGTGCTACAACATTAGACATCTAGTGAGTGCTACAACATTAGACCTAGTGTTAAAACATTAGACCTAGTGAATGCTACAACATTAGATCTAGTGAATGCTACAACATTAGATCTAGTGAATGCTACAACATTAGACCTAGTGCTACAACATTAGACCTAGTGCTACAACATTAGACCTAGTGCTACAACATTAGATCTAGTGCTACAACATTAGACCTAGAACTACAACATTAGACATAGTGCTACAACATTAGACCTAGTGAATGCTACAACATTAGACCTAGTGCTACAACATTAGACCTAGTGCTAAAACATTAGACCTAGTGAATGCTACAACATTAGATCTAGTGCTACAACATTAGACCTAGAACTACAACATTAGACCTAGTGCTACAACATATATATATATTATTTATATATATATATATATATATATATATATATATATATATATATATATATATATATATATATAATATATATATAATATATACAAATGTGTGTGTGTTTACTTCAGTATGTTACAGGTCATTTAGTGAAAGTATCTTTTTATTTTTTAAAATATTAATTAGACTTTAACAATCATAAGCATGGGTCTTTTCATCCCATTGTCTAACGACATATACCACCAACTGCTACCATTATTGTAGTCTACATAGAGCAGTAACTTCTCGGGCCGACAGGAGAAAAAATGGCGGGGATCCAAGAAATAGTTCAACACGCTCGTGCTAGAGACTTATATGGCACGAGATACCTGAACAACGCACACGCCGTGTGCTCAACGTGAGCTGCTCACGCATGCCATGCACCAGATCTGCAAACCGGGTAACCGTTTCAACGGTTCTCACACTCGTAGCACTCTGCTGGCAGGCTACATGAGTGGGAGGCGTTCGTACAAGACACACTAGTCAACAAATGTAGGAGTGTGTACACACTAGTCAACAAATGTAGGAGTGTGTACACGACACACTAGTCAACAAATGTAGAATTGTGTACACACTAGTCAACAAAAGTAGGAGTGTGTACACACTAGTCAACGAATGTAGGAGTGTGTACACGACACATCAGTCAACAAATGTAGAAGTGTGTACACGACACACCAGTCAACAAATGTAGAAGTGTGTACACGACACATGAGTCAACAAATGTAGGAGTGTGTACACATTAGTCAACAAATGTAGAAGTGTGTACACGACACACTAGTCAACAAATGTAGGAGTGTGTACACACTAGTCAACGAATGTAGGAGTGTGTACACGACACATCAGTCAACAAATGTAGAAGTGTTCACACGACACACTAGTCAACAAATGTAGAAGTGTGTACACGACACACTAGTCAACAAATGTAGGAGTGTGTACACGACACACTAGTCAACAAATGTAGGAGTGTGTACATGACACACTAGTCAACAAACGTTGGAGTGTGTACAAGAAATCAAATTAAATAAATATTTAAATTATCGCTACATTAATCGACTAATTTGGTCATGTGGAGTGTTTTTGTCTAATCATGTCATGTAGTTCGTATAGTCACGACAATTAGCCTGCTCTGTCCAACGTACGTGTTGTATCTACATGTTGTTGTCTTACGGGACTTTGTTTGCTTTATATGTTGTTGGACCACATGTCGTTAGACTTTTATGTTTTTGGATTTAATTTAACATTGATGTCAATAAAAAACTTGTCACAAGAACTAACGAAGAACTTTCTCTCTGATGAAATATCAGATAAAAAAATAAATTCTCCCATGACTTGAACAATTCACAAAAAATGATTCGTCTTTTTAACAACTAAACTCAATGTTCATTTTTTTGCGTGCACATTTGTAGATCTAAGGGGTCGTCCATAAATGATGCCACACTCGTTGGGGGGGGGGGGGGGCGTAATTTTGTGACGGTGTGTGTGATGAGGGGTTGGGTGGGGGGGGGGGTTCAGACGCATTTTGCATTATAAAAAGCAATGTTAGAAAACTAATTTTAGCCGTTTTTTCGCGTTTTAGAAAACTGCTTTAATAAATTGTAATAGGAATTTATTAAAATACTCCATGTTGACAGAGTTCAGACAGATTTTGGAAAAATATCGATGTTTTAAGAAAAATTCAACAGCAATTTTTTTTTTGGGGGGGAGGGGGGTTGTAGGCTGAGGTTTGACGTCATTTTAGGGGGTCTGGCTTTTTGTGACGATGTGTGACGGAGGGGAGGGGGGGGGTAAAAATCGTAAAAAAACGTGACGTCATTTATGGATGACCCCCTAAGACCTGCATATACAAACGACTTATTTCGTATTTCATGTGTTTCTAAATTATTTTTTCCTACAGTATAATAGAACAAGAAAAGAATGGCCCACAAGTTGGGCCATATGGCCATTTTTGGCCTTATAGAACCAAATCAAACCATACAAGTCTGGCCATATGGCCATTGTAGGACAAGCAGAGCATGGCCTACAAGTTGGGCCATGCGGCAACACCTACAGCTTTCACCTAGAGCTGTATCGTGTGTGCTAAAGGTGTCTTAATTCTACCTGCTGTCTGTACCTCAGGTAACCCGTGCTATGACCGACATTGCTGTAGAATGAATTCATTTCTTCTACTTAACAACCAGAGGTTCTCAAACTTCTCCCATTCTTCTTAGTTTGTCAACATTCCCAAAAGAACACATTATATTTTCTGCCAGTATCCAACTAGTTTATTTTGTAACTTTTACTATTCCCCCTTTGACTCGGGGTGAGTTGAATCAAAATAAGAAATGATTTACGTTTTCAAACTAAAATAAACCGGGAGTGATCTCCCCTAAACTTTCTCGAATATTCTTATATAAAACAACAGGGGATGGGAACTCGGGATATAGATCTAGTTATGATTTTTAATCCATTTTAAATACTTAAACTTTTTAAAATAGAATAGAATCTCATAGAAAAAAGTATTGCGCACCAAGCGAACGCCGAATAAAGATGTTCATAATGGTGCGCAATATTATTAGTACTTTATAAATTTACATGCGTTTTTGAGAAATCGGAAATAGCGTAAATTAGTACTTCCCGTCAACGGAAATTAGTCAAAATTTAACAGAAGGTAGAGAATTAGATCTTTTACTTACAGTTGAAATTTCATTCCTCTATCTGAAATAGTACTCAAGTTATAGGCTTTTGAAAAATTCAAAGTAAAAAAAGTACCACTTCCGGTTATCGGAAATCGCTCAAAAGTTGATACGGATCTACGATTTTGATAAAATACTTATATATGAAATTTCATCAACCTAGCTGTAACGGTACTCAAGTTATCGTGTTTACACACACACACACAGACACACACACACACACACACACACACAGACACACAGACATACGGACAAGATTGCAAAATTATGTTTTTCCGTATCAGTGAGGTGTAAAACGTCGAGATTTGTAAAAATCTCGATTTTTTTTTTGCACGATTACAATACTTTCTCTATACTACGTATATACGAGAAAGTAAAAACGCATCTTTGTATGAGTCACTCAGTTTAACAGGAATTAAATAATTACAAGTGATGTAATTGTTTGATGGTGTCATCAATTTGACATTATCTGCAAGCCATCCCATCAGTGAGAAATTGCTTGCATACATCATATGTTAATAGAAGTCTAATGAACTTGTGTTAATTGATGTACTGACTTTATGATTGGGACTAGAGATGTGCTAATATGAGTGTAGCACCTATAGATGTGCTAAAATGACTGTAGCACCTATAGATGTGCTACTATGACTGCTGTACCTATAAATGTGCTGCTATAAAGAGTGTATACATGGCTGTGCAAGGCCAACATATGGTAGCTGTAGACAACATATTGTTGGTACCAACATTAACTGTAGACAACATATTGTTGGTACCAACATTAACTGTAGACAACATATTTTTGGTACCAACATTAGCTGTAGACAACATATTGTTGGTGCCAACATTAGCTGTAGACAACATATTGTTGGTGCCAACATTAGCTGTAGACAACATATTGTTGGTGCCAACATTAGCTGTAGACAACATATTGTTGGTGTCAACATTAGCTGTAGACAACATATTGTTGGTACCAACATTAGCTGTAGACAACATATTGTTGGTGTCAACATTAGCTGTAGACAACATATTGTTGGTACCAACATTAGCTGTAGACAACATATTGTTGGTGTCAACATTAGCTGTAGACAACATATTGTTGGTACCAACATTAGCTGTAGACAACATATTGTTGGTGCCATCGTATCTAAACTAAACACCTCCTGTTGGTGCTCTGCTACGACCTATTTAGGTCAGTCTCTGCTGCCGATCGACTCCCACACAATGTCTTAAGTAAACACGCGCATCGCACGTGCATAGGTAGAATATATTCTTAAGACGTCTTCGTGTTTTTTTTTTTAATGAAAGCTGTAATTAATTAAACAAGATCCGAGGAGCAGAACGAAAATGGGAATTAAAAATTAACTTGTTTGGTAGAGAGGCCTACATGGTTCATCACGAAGGTTGAAAGACGACAAAATAAAGGTCGACATGGACAAAAGGTCGACATGAACCAAAGGTCGACATGGACAAAAGGTCGACATGGACAAAAGGTCGACATGGACAAAAGGTCGACATGAACCAACGGTCGACATGAACCAACGGTCAACATGAACCAAAGGTCGATATGAACAAAAGGCTGGCATGGTCAAACGACCGACACGGACAAATGGCCGCCGACGTGGACGAATGCCGACATGGACAAAAGGCTAACATTGAAGAGTCCTACTGGCCTACACACTATAAGGACATAATGCCGACAGACTGAAAGACGGCCGTCAAAAATGTTGACTGACAAAAAGCCAGCGAACCAAAGACCAGAAACATAAGGCCGATATACCAAAAGGCCGACAACTAAATACCTGTCTATTGTTAATATTCTCGAATGGGTCTTACATCACGTGATAGGCCCTGTCTATGACAACAAGGTGTGACAACCATCTAAGAAAAAAAACATGTATTGCCGGCAGAGGCGTAGCGACCCTTCCCGGCGCCCGGGGACATACTTTCAATTTGGCGCCCCCCTCGGGAGCAAATTTTCGATTTGCACCCCCCCCCTCGAACTTTTCATTTGCACCTCCCCTCGAACTTTTCATTTGCATCCCCCCCCTCAAACTTTCGATTTGCACCCCCCTCGAACTTTTCATTTGCACCCCCCCCCCCTCAAATTTTCAATTTGGCGCCCCCCCCCCTAAGGTCGGCGCCCGGGGACATATGTCCCCCCCCGCCCCCCCCCCCCCCTCACTACGCCTCTGATTGCCGGCGACACTGTCCACATGAACGCTATTTTATGATAGGAAGGTCTTCAAATCAAAGCAAAAGGTGGATATTAGTCTGTAAGTAGTAGACTGGTCACCACGATATGACCCCTACTAAAGATAGATTGCAACATGATGTTAATTGCATTCTAGTTTTCTCACATTAGCCCTATTTATATTTTTTTTTAGATTCAATGGACAGTGAAGTTAAATCTCTAAATCAGTAGCGTACGCAGGGGGGAGCAGGGGGAGCGGCCGCTCCCCCTCTGGCCATTTGTAGCAAAGTGGCGCCTTTTGGAAACTTTTTAAACTCAAATTTTTAAAATTGATTTGTTAAAAAATTATCTTTGGTCGGTACATTTGAAACGTAAATCTCTGTGAATATTGTTTTTGCAATTACCAGTAAAAGGTGTGTGAGCAATACAGTGATCTAACCCATACCTTCTCATTAGGTCAAAAAATTATGTTTAAAGAACACAAAAAGTCAGTAGCTAATTAAAAGTGCATGGTTTGAAATGTAAAGCTGATGTTTCAGTTACATGTGGGCTATTATTCCGAATCTTTTACAACTACATTGAAAAGTTGAAAAGCTGGCTTTTATACCAACTTTAATTCTAAAAACGTTTATTATGCTGTAATACTTTAGCATTTATGATGACAATATATTTAATTTTGATTGTAGACAAAATATTTTTGTACAAACAAATAGTATTAAGACACTTTATTAGATTCTAAAGTAATTATTGATTTTTTTTTTATATTCATAATAAAATATCTAGACATATACATAGTTATATTAAGATATTGATTATTTCCCCTTTTCGCTAGTCTTAATATATGTCTCAGGAATTATTATGTAATTTTTTTACAAGGATTATTACGAAACAGATTTTGCCGCGTTCATTGTTTTTGTTGTAGTGTATATATATATATATATATATATATATATATATATATATATATATATATATATATATATATATATATATATATATATATATATATATATATATATATATATATATATATTTGTTTAGAGTGAAAACATTTTTTTTTGTTTCGTCGGCCTACATTGTGTGTTTTTTTTTATTTCTTCAGTGTGTTAATTTAAATTTATTTTACATCATATCGAAAAAATAACATACACCTAATATATATATATATATATATATATATATATATATATATATATATATATATATATATATATACTTATATAGAAGATATTACAAATTCGGCGCCTTTTTTTGCTATTTCCGCTCCCCCTACACCGAAAACCTGGATACGCCTCTGCTCTAAATATTCTTTTGTTTTATTTTCAAAATAATTTGGCTAACATATAAATAAGAACACTGTTTTCTTCAATAGCCTTAAACATTTTAAATCTGTTACCCAGATGATTTTGATTTTATATCAAATATAAAACTCCGTTGAGTGAAAAGTTTTTTTTTAGTAATTTAGGGGAAACTATTATACATTTAAAATTGTATGTTAATTGTCGGCCTTTTGCCAGTTAATTTTGGTAGTATCGAATGTATTTATTCTGTCTATGTCCGGCTTATATCTGGACCCCATTCTCTACTCTAGAGTGCTCAAACATTGTTGTTTTATAACAATTTTGTTCATTTGTGGGGTCCTTACACCAAGGCCGGATAATTAACCTAAGAGTTGCCGTCTTACCAGGTTTTCTTAATACTGGAAGTCCTCAACTTTAATAAGGTGCAGAGGAAAAGCTGCATTCAATTGCGAAGGATTAGGTCAAAGATTCCAGAGTTTCTTCCAGCCTTCTCTTCGGGTGGGGGTGGGGGGGGGGCTCTTCCCCCCGAAGAAAGTCTACCGCCCCCCCCCCCCCCCCCGAACGAGATGGAATTTATACAGTAAACATATACTTGTACTAGTGTCCGACCCCCTCCGGAAAATGTAGACCCCCCCCCCCCCCCGAAAATATCAAATGCCCCCCCCCCCCCCCCCCCCCGGAGAAAAGAGTCTGAAAAGTCTGGAAGTAACACGGCAAGATTCCCTCCCCTATTCGTTGCCCCCCAACATTGAGCTAGTTCCATAACACAAGGGGTTGCGTCCCCAAGTTTCAGGCAACTATTTATTGCTCACTTCCTCAAAAGCTTGCAAATTATGTAGGAAATATTTAGGCTACTCCAACCAATGCTTTCTTTAATAAAAGCAAGCTTGTATTTTCTTATTTTCAGTACATTTATTTTAAAAGCTTATTATTATAAAGCTTTTTATAGGGTATTTTTTTTTTAGTAATTCGTTCTAGATCTAAATGAAATTCACACTAAAACCTGACCAGTAGTGTTATTTTTTGTTTTCAATATTTAAAAAATAGTTTCAAAGCCTTTGTGCTAAGGGTATTCCATTTAATGACGTCCACAAAATCTGAGAGCGAGCGTTTCTTATAACTGGTATTTAGACTTTTATAGTTTTCGTTACCTTTTCTGTTCTTTTACGGTTTTTGGGTAGACCCAAGATGGAAGATATAAACATAAACAAATCGGTAACTTCGGAAAATGAAATTGGGACTGTCTCCATTGAAGGGTTTTGCAATCACCCATCCCTAACTTTTAACATAAATAAACCAGACTACCACGCGCCGGTTTACATTGGGGAAACATTAAAATATGATGTTGTTATCAAGCGGGCAAACAAAGATGAAGGAGCTTGGAAACTTCAGATTGTCCAAATTGCTGGACAAGCTACTATCGTACCATCGACATTTTCATCAACAGTGTCAGGCGATACTCCAGATTCTTCTCAAAACAGAAAAATAGCAGACTCTAAAAAGACCACTTTGACATCTAATGAAAGTTTTGGTTTAGTGTGTCCTGTCTTAGCTACATTTTTTGGAACATCTAGTCAATCAAGCTCTTTAACTTCTTCTGGTTTAACATCAGCTTCAATGAGCTTAGAACATGTATGTGTTGTATGTTGTTTAATTTTGTTGCTTATCATATTAGAAGTCATGTACGTTAGAATCTATATATATTTATATAATTCTCCACGACGTTGCCCTACCATGCGGGACACCACCATGCACGCAAGCCGTCTCTCTAACCCACCCCCTCCGTCACTCTCCAGGCATGCACGACAGACATCACCCCCCCCCCCATCAGTCTGGTGAACTGTGGTTCAATGTTTACATTTGTAGAACCGGGTCATATTAGTGGTGGCTATTAGGGGCAGATAATTTAGGTTTTAAACAATTTGAAACTAAGGGGAGGTAACAAGTTTTGCTTGATCTTTTCATTGTTGCTTGTAAACTGTCATCACCGATGGCTGCTTTCACTAGGAGGGGGGGGGGGGGGGAAGGGAGGGTGAGGATAATTGACCTTCATTAACCTACGGATAGTCTTTTATAGCAAATATTTTTAGTCCCAGTATTGATAGTGTCGAATTAATAAATTATGAATTCCTGAAAAGTAGAAAATAAAATAACCAAATAGCGGCGTATACTATGCAGCCGTTCTGCTCGTAATATATAAGTGTCCAGTTATGTCATAAGGGAATTTTTTTTTTTTAAATGGGTATCAGTTATCAGGATACAGGTAGTTATAGCTATAATAAAAATAAACATACTAGTTTCACTTACTAATGTCAATGCTATCTGCACATCTGGACTCCTTAAGTCATAATGGTTAAAGTGAAGCCCTATAAGTTGTAGTACTAATAATACTCAATATTAATCTTTATCCTAACACCGAACCTGTTAAAACAATACTACTCACTACTAACAAGAACCAAGAATTTAAGTTAGGTTAGACTTAGAATACGAAATATTAAATTAATTAAACATTTTAGAAATACGAAATATTAAATTAATTAAACATTCAGTATTTATGGAATCTAATTCAAATTATGTTTGTCATGGTGAAACAGTATCATAATACTATCATTAATTTTTTTTGCCATTTTATCGTTATGGCTATAATTAAAGCTAAGGTTTTAGGACCAGAGTTAGGGTGGAAATACCAGCAAACAATTATGATATGTTAATTTAGCCATTGAGGGAAACAAGTTATTACAACTGCCTACTTATTTCTTTAAATTACAGGACAGCTCTTGCAAACCTTATTTTCGTGACGATAGCACTTACATCATACCTATGTCATCATGTCTACAAGATCTATCAGGAGACTGTCATTATGTTGAGCTGCGTGTAGTTTTGTGGCTGAACAGCATTGTCACTAATCCTTCAGATAGCGGAACTAGTGCAGAAAGTGATTTGCAGACCAAAGCAGAGGGTTGGTGTTTAACATATAGTTTTGTTGTGTTATTATTTACCAATTTGAAAAATATTAAATTAAATATTAAACAAATGAGAATATTTAATCTCTCTTTTGTCATACACTACAGATATGTATACTTTATATTCTTGTAATTTCTAAAGCCTGATGTCAATCTAACTTTTTATTTATTTTTTAACATTAGCTGCAACCAACAATGAAGTTGCAACTAAAAAAAAAATTCTGGTTGACATCAAAGAGTTCTTTGATTCAGCTCCTGGTGATGGGACAAATATCAAACACGCCAGACCTGTCGGAGTACCTTGTACTTTCCACACAATTCAAGAAAAAATAGGTGCGCTAAAAGTTGTTTTTTTAATTTCTATCAAATACATACTCATAGTCTTTTTTAAAGCTGTTTAAAATTATTTCATCTCATCATTTTTGAATAATTTCAGTAATAACATTCAGAGAGAGAATAGATAGAAAGATATTTCAGGGTAATTTGACAGAGTTACTGAACCTGATTCCTGCCATTTATTTTTGTCAGTGACCAAGAAGCTGCGAGTTCAAGGACCACCAGAACTGAGAGTGAGACAGATGTCAGCTGGACAAAAACAGCTGCTTCTTTTATCAGGTAATTAGGCCGACATTAATTAAATTAATTAATTAAATCACATTCTGTTAGTCATGTTATATTGTAAGATAATTCAAAATCATAACATATTGCATGTAACAAAGAATCTTTACATTGCTAGTAAACAACACTACAGACAAACAAATGGTCATCAAAAGTATTCAAATACTCTCAAGTTCTAGTCCTGTTCTTGATGTTGGAATTTCGTATGAAGATGGGTAGGATATTTATATTTATTGTTCATCTATTCATTAAATGTGCAGTAATAGTATTTAATACCTTTGGGAAAGATATTGTTTATGATATCACCCTGTATTCTTCTATCCCCAAGTCTAGTTAGATCATTTGGTGTCTTCTTGAACATCTTCCCCCATCCCACTCTGTCTTTCACCAGCCTCTGTGCTTCTCTCAGTGTTTGACCTTTAGTCTTCTTATCTATTTTTAAAAAAATGGCGTACATCGTGACATATCATAAAGGTTATTTTGCTTACATAAAAAGCTTGTTGCTAGATTTACATGGTATGGTACCCACATTCTCCCATCATTTGATACATCATTACGTCCACCATTTTTTCAAGTTCCATCAAATGGGAAAGCTGCCATCAGCTGATCAGTCTGGAAGTCCCTAAAAGAAGTCTGGCATTTCCTGTGATACTGAGTCCATGTGAGGACTTGAACCTGATCTATAGGCTCCATCTTTCTTCCATACCATCAGACTCAGTAGGTAGCATTCCATCAGACTCAGTAGGTAGCAGTTGACTTAATCAGTCAATCAGACTTAGTAGGTAGCAGTTGACTTAGTTAATCAGTCAATCAGACTTAAAAGGTAGCAGCTAAAAGTATGTGTGTAGGTCTTTCATATCTATTTAGAAGAAATAATTGTTATTACTTATAAGTAATAAATGAGTGTAAAAGCAAAAGGGGACTAACCATGTCATTTTAAGTTATGGACTATCATGGTTTGTGTTATTCCTGCTTGAAGTGCTAATGAGATGTTAAAACAATATGAATATAAACATTCTCAGGAGCTTTCATTACGTGCCAATGTGAAATGGACACATGCTGGAGCCAGTCATGAAATTACAACTCTCTACAAGTTGGTTTACTCATTTCTTTATTTTTTGCTGCTACATTGTTATAGCTTTTGACCTTTAACCTTAAGCTTACTTTTACCCTCTGCATGACATGAACATTTTATATTTTTGAATTTTTTAACAAAATTTTAAAATCTTTGACCTTAAGTAAACCAGTTTATACAAGTTTATTCTATTCAAATTTAGTCAAGGTACAGAAAGTACTTCAATGTTCATGAAATTCTGTCTTGTTTTTGTATCATAGGTTACCACGTATTAGAATACGTTGTCCTCCATTTATAATTACTGTCAAATGTGATGAAGAGGTGGTCTTGGGGAAAACGTAAGTAGGCCTACATTTTTATTTGTGATATCAACACATATACCATACCATTAGAAGATTTCTCTTAGGCATAAGATCCCACATAGCCTACTGTATCATTAGAACATTTCATTTAATTTTTTTTTTATTACTAAAAGCTTTATTTTTGTTTCAGTTTTTTTGTTACCTTCAGCATCAGCAATCAGCTTCATGATTTTATGAGCATGAGACTGTATTACAACCTGGAGAACATGTATAGAAATATGTTAGAGAATGGTAGGTGAAGGTCATATGAAACAGAGCTAGGGGAGATAATCATATTTTAATCCAGTGTCTACAATTTACAATAATGTTTTTCCTTGTGTTATTTTATTTAAAAAAAAAAATCCATTCTTTTTTTTATTTTGAAAGGTGCAAACCATATTTACATAATTACATTTACAATTTGATTTGTTGGTTCTTCTTTTTTTGGGTGCTTTCTTATGGTTTTGTTTACATATTTCTGATTAAACCTACTTTGTGAGTTGTGACATGATTGTTGTGCAAACACTCACTGCACATAAACCTATCTCAGGGGGATCTCCAGAAGAAATGAGCAGGATTCAGCACCTCAAAGATTCCATCATTTGTCATGACCCAGATATTGCTGGAAGGTAAGTTGCCTGGAGCTATTTCTGTATGTCTTGGTAGATGACGTCTAATTAATTGTGTGAGTGTAATAGATGGATGTTCTCTAAACAAATATCCTGGAAAATTTCTAGTGGTGACTAGTGAAAAAAGATTGCTATCATCTGTGTAAGCTAAAACAATTTTGTTTAGTCTTCTCAGTTACAACTAATATACTTCGCTATAGCAGTCTTTTAAACAACTTATATATCTCGAGTTATATTTTATCTAATCTGCAGCCATCTTTTAAAAGACAACAATATATACATTTTTTTAAAAAGTTTCTCAAGTTGGCTTAGCGCTTTAAAAACATTGAGTTCTTTGGAGTAAAACTTCAAAGCAATATGGATAAAACTGTGCTTTATTCTAGTATTAAGGCTCTGTGACCTTCTCATGCTTGTCTTCAACACTTTAACAAAGTTAATCAACCACCCCAAACATGTGTATTTTTAACAAAGTTTATCAACTACCCCAAACATGTGTATTTTTAATCTAACCTTCTGCCAGCTCCTGTCCCCGCGGTTCTTGTATGCCACACAGAGTCGGTTTTCAGATCCATAAGCCTGGACTTTACGAGGTAACCATTTGTATATATAGGTTGATGACTTTACGATGTAATTATTTTTATGTTTGGTGTGTTATAATTAGCATTTTGATTGAATTTTTTTTTTCACACAGTTGAATAATTTTAATAAAATTTTAAACCATACACCTCGATTAAATATTGACTTAACTGAACATTGACCTGTTTTAACCAGCTGAGTGAGCTGATGAAGGTAAACCTGCGCTACTCCCTACCTGACACACAGCTGTCACCTGTGGTTGATGAAAGTGGCTCGTCATCCAGCGACACCTCCATCTCCTTCCAGTCCACAGACGACCACCTGCTGGCATCTGAAGAACTGTGGAGAGACCGCAGTGGGAGCACGGCTTCACTGGCCACACCCATCATGTTCCAGACGGCTGAGGAGCGCAGACGCAGCTTTGCTTCCAAGTCTTATTCATTTGGGGATCTAGGCCCAACTGTTTCAGCAGAATCTGACGAAGTGGCTGGTAATGCCAGGTAAATAAATGGCTGCTTTCTTGTTTACTATTTTCTTACTTTCACCATAAGTGAGGTCCTTTAGATGATTTAAAAAACTTTCTTGTTTACTATTTTCTTACCTTCACCATAAGTGAGTTCCTTTAGATGATTTAAAAAACTTTCATGTTTACTATTTTCTTACCTTCACCATAAGTGAGTTCCTTAAGTTGATTTAAAAAACTTTCTTGTTTACTATTTTCTTACCTTCACCATAAGTGAGTTCCTAAAGTTGATTTAAAAAACTTTCTTGTTTACTATTTTCTTACCTTCACCATAAGTGAGTTCCTTTGGATTATTTAAAAAACTTTCTTGTTTACTATTTCCTTACCTTCACCATAAGTGAGTTCCTTAAGTTGATTTAAAAAACTTTCTTGTTTACTATTTTCTTACCTTCACCATAAGTGAGTTCCTTTGGATGGTTTAAAAAACTTTATTGTTTACTATTTTCTTACCTTCACCATAAGTGAGTTCCTTTGAAAATCAAACCAATAGTTTCTAGTCAAGTAATTGTACCTTTTAAATAAACCTCAAACTTAAATTAACCAAGCTATGAAACAAAATAATTTGTATGTGTGTAGGCCTAAGGTCATCAAAAGGTCCTCAGCAGTTCCTCCACCACGACCTCCACCTCCTCGTTTACTGAGTCAGTCTGAGAAGGATCTGATCAAGCCAAGTAATTTTCTCAAGCAGCCGTTCTATATTTACGTCAAAGATTTGCAGATGTTGTAGAAGCTGGCTGGGAAATTTTGTTTTATTTGCTGATAGCTTTATCTTTTATTTAGCAAGTTATCTTTTAAAACCATTCCTATTTTATTTTATTTGTATCCTTGTCATTCCACTAATGGAGTTGTTCATGTGACATTTTTACACTTGTCACTCCACTAGCTCATGTATGTGACATTTTAACACTTGTCACTCCACTAGTTCATGTATGTGACATTTTAACACTTGTCATTCCACTAATTGAGTAGTTCATGTATGTGACATTTTAACACTTGTCATTCCACTAGCTCATGTATGTGACATTTTTACACTTGTCATTCCACTAGTTCATGTATGTGACATTTTAACACTGGTCATTCCACTAGCTCATGTATGTGACATTTTAACACTTGTCATCCCACTAGCTCATGTATGTGACTTTTTTACACTTGTCACTCCGCTAGTTCATGTATGTGACATTTTTACACTTGTCATTCCGCTAGCTCATGTATGTGACATTTTTACACTTGTCACTCCACTAGCTCATGTATGTGACATTTTAACACTTGTCATTCCACTAATTGAGTAGTTCATCTATGTGACATTTTTACACTTGTCACTCCACTAGTTCATGTATGTGACATTTTAACACTTGTCACTCCACTAGTTCATCTATGTGACATTTTAACACTTGTCATTCCACTAGCTCATGTATTTGACATTTTAACACTTGTCACTGCACTAGCTCATCTATGTGACATTTTAACATTTGTCATTCCACTAATTGAGTAGTTCATCTATGTGACATTTTTACACTTGTCACTCCACTAGTTCATGTATGTGACATTTTTACACTTGTCACTCCACTAGTTCATGTATGTGACATTTTAACACTTGTCACTCCACTAGCTCATGTATGTGACATTTTAACACTTGTCATTCCACTAGTTGAGTAGTTCATGTATGTGACATTTTTACACTTGTCATGTATGTGATAGTTAATTTTACACCTGGTGAATCTCCCATAATAACTTGTAAAAATAATTTTTGGTATTTTGAAACTACTAATGTAACAGATTATTTAACTGCAATTGAATTTTTCACTAATGAAAAATAGCCATTAAGGGGTCGTCCATAAATGACGTCACACTCGTAGGGGGGAGGGGGTCCGTAATTTTGTGACGGTGTGTGATGAGGGGGAGGGGGGGTTCAGATGGTGCGACGTCACACTTTTGTATTATAAAAAAGCAATGTTAAAAAACGAATTTTAGACGTTATTTCGCGTTTTAGAAAACTTTTTTAATAAATCGTAATAGGAATTGATTAAAATACTCTATTTTGACAGAGTTCAGACAACATTTTAGAAAAATATCGATGTTTAAAAAAAAAATTCAAATGCAATTTTGAGGGGGGGGGGTTGTAGGCTGAGGTGTGACGTCATATTAGGGGGGGTCTGGCTTTTTATGACGACGTGTGACGCAGGGGGGGAGGTAAAAATCGTCAAAAAAAGCGTGACATCATTTATGGATGACCCCTAATTAAATAATGTTGTGTAATTTAGTATATTTTTAAAAATGTAAAGTTTGATCTGCAGGCAGAAGAGTAGAGCAGATAGTTGTTTTTAAATTTAAATCTCCGTTTCAAAAATTTATAACTGTACTTGACTATAAAATATTTATATGGAGTGTTAAAATTGTTTTAAGTTTATTTCAAGTTGAACTATTTGAGTCATTTTTTTTGTTTACATTCCTGGCTTAAGCCAATGTTGAACATAAGATGAAGTAAAAAATACTAAATTATTTTTTAACTCTTTAACTTTAAGCTTTAAGAATGTTTAAAATGAAAATATTTTTTATAATTAAAGTGTTGTGGTCATTTTACTGTTACAGACAAATATTTTGTATACAGCATTAAAAATATCGGATCCAGTCATTTATAGTTCAGACATTTATAGTCTAGATTTTAGTAATGTCTCAGTTTTGATATTAGACATTTGTAGTCTAGATTTTTGTACTGTCTCAGTTTTGATATTGTAGGTTCAACACTTTTGTTAAGTCAAACTATATTGTAGTATTTAAGTTACTTTTATTTGTGAAAGGAAAGGAAGAGGAAATATATTGTGAAATAGTATTTTATTACATTTTCTCTAATTTTACAAAACTGCTCAAATATTTAATGTATTTTGTGTTAGTTTTACATATTTTTAATTTTAATTTAAAGTTTAAAAGTTGAACTTATTATCAAAAGAACAACTTTACAAAATATGTGCAATACTAGTTTTACAATCATGTGATAAACATTCAATAAAGTCACTTCTTGTGTACTGTGTTGTTTCATACATTTATTGATTTTATAAAAAAATTCTTTTCAGTACCTTTTTTTTTTATTTATACAAAAGATCTATATTGGTAACTAAAGTTTATCATTATTTTTAAAAATCTAATACAACAACATATTGAATATCAGACAAATTATATGCATGGACTAATACAGGACAATTATTTCTTTAATTAAAAGTAGAAATGTATATCTATAAATAATGAATTAAAATAGTTACAATTGAACCCCTAGAAAATTAGAAACCTAATGCTTACACTAGTATGAATCAATCACCATGATGTATACAATTATCTTTTATAATACAATTTTTCACTATGCTACAAATCAATAATTTAATCTAGCAGTTAAAAAATGTGACTAGACTAGCCATACAAGACACAAACGCACTCAGCACAGAGGTCATCAATTTTTGACTGCTTGTTGCTACACTCTACACAACAGATTAATCTGCCTCTGTAAGAGAAAAGGTTGGTTAAAAATATCACTTCAAATATCTACAGTATAACTTAGTATAACATTCCAAACTGAAGTTATCTAATCTCCACCGTAGTCTATATGTTGCAAAAATGAATAGCTTGCAAGTTATATGGAATAAAAAAGAACAAAATCTAATTCTGGATCAATGTCTTAAAAGAATGCAAGCAGAAACCCTTATTCCCCACTAAAAACTGACCACAACAAAAACCTTACCACCCCCCCATTAAAAAATGACCACAACAAAAACCTTACCACTCCCACTAAAAACTGACCACAACAAAAACCTTACCATCCCCCCCCCCCCCATTAAAAACTGACCACAACAAAAACCTTACCACCCCCCATTAAAAACTGACCACAACAAAAACCTTACCACTCCCACTAAAAACTGATCACAACAAAAACCTTACCATCCCCCCCCCCCCCCATTAAAAACTGACCACAACAAAAACCTCACCACCCCCCACTAAAAACTGATCACAACAAAAACCTTACCACCCCCTCCCCACTAAAAACTGACCACAACAAAAACCTCACCACCCCCCACTAAAAACTGACCACAACAAAAACCTTACCACCCCCTCCCCACTAAAAACTGACCACAACAAAAACCTTACCATCCCCCACTAAAAACTGACCACAACAAAAACCTTACCCCCCCCCCCCCCCCACTAAAAACTGACCACAACAAAAACCTCACCACCCCCCACTAAAACTGACCACAACAAAAACCTTACCACCCCCTCCCCACTAAAAACTGACCACAACAAAAACCTTACCATCCCCCACTAAAAACTGACCACAACAAAAACCTTACCCCCCCCCCCCCCCACTAAAAACTGACCACAACAAAAACCTCACCACCCCCCACTAAAAACTGACCACAACAAAAACCTTACCACCCCCTCCCCACTAAAAACTGACCACAACAAAAACCTTACCACCCCCCCCCCCCATTAAAACTAACCACAACAAAAACCTTACCACCCCCCATAAAAACTAACCACAACAAAAACCTTACCCCCCCCCCATTAAAAACTGACCACAACAAAAACCTTACCCCCCCCCCCCCCACTAAAAACTGACCACAACAAAACCTTACCATCCCCTACTAAAAACTGACCACAACAAAAACCTTACCACCACCACCCCCCCCCCCCACTAAAAACTGACCACAACAAAAACCTCACCACCCCCCACTAAAAACTGACCACAACAAAAACCTTACCACCCCCCTCCCCACTAAAAACTGACCACAACAAAAACCTTACCACCCCCCCCCCCCATTAAAACTAACCACAACAAAAACCTTACCACCCCCCATAAAAACTAACCACAACAAAAACCTTACCCCCCCCCATTAAAAACTGACCACAACAAAAACCTTACCCCCCCCCCCCACTAAAAACTGACCACAACAAAACCTTACCATCCCCTACTAAAAACTGACCACAACAAAAACCTTACCACCACCACCCCCCCCCCCCACTAAAAACTGACCACAACAAAAGCCTTACCACCCCCCCCTCCCCCACTAAAAACTGACCACAACAAAAACCTTACCTCCCCCCCCCCACACACTAAAAACTGACCACAACAAAAACCTTACCCCCCCCCCACTAAAACTGACCACACCAAAAACCTCACCATCCCCCACTAAAAACTGACCACAACAAAAACCTTACCCCCCCCCCCCCCACTAAAAACTGACCACAACAAAAACCTTACCACCCCCCATTAAAAAATGACCACAACAAAAACCTTACCACTCCCACTAAAAACTGACCACAACAAAAACCTTACCATCCCCCCCCCCCATTAAAAACTGACCACAACAAAAACCTCACCACCCCCCACTAAAAACTGATCACAACAAAAACCTTACCACCCCCTCCCCACTAAAAACTGACCACAACAAAAACCTCACCACCCCCCACTAAAAACTGACCACAACAAAAACCTTACCACCCCCTCCCCACTAAAAACTGACCACAACAAAAACCTCACCACCCCCCACTAAAAACTGACCACAACAAAAACCTTAACATCCCCCACTAAAAACTGACCACAACAAAAACCCTACCATCAGGGCGATGACCTGACTTCAAGTTGGTCTGTTTCTCCTGTGCTACCAACTGATCGTCAAAGAACAGATAGTTGGTCATTTCTGTGCCCTCCACGTCACTGTAGATGTGACCTTTATTCTCGCCCAAGTTGAATAAAAGGTCAAGGTCATACCCGCTGTCCGTGATGTAAGCCTGTCATGACGTCAAAGGTAGATTTTTAACGAAACTTTCTACCCAAGGTACACAACATTTTACTTGATTTATCCAAACTACAAAACTGAACTACTATTTATAGCTCAACATTATGTATAGTTCTGCTGAATTGCATGCTCGGTTACCAAAATAAAAAAAAAAATGAAAACTTTCACAGTCCTCACATGCTCACTGAGACATCAAATTACATCAATGTTTTTATAACGGGTTTGACAGAATGGAAAAATTTTTAAAAGCATTTCAAAATCTGTAAATTAGACCCCGGATACGCCGGCATCGATTGGGTAGAATTCCTTTATGTTGCTCCACTCTCCCTGTTGTGAGGCTCAAATGTTTTTGTCGTCTGTATCACAGAGCTGAAGTGGCCAAGAGATGACCCGCCTGAAAGGCTCTGTCTGACGTCATTGTTGACCAGGTCGTGTGGCCATTTTGTCCATATAAGGGCAGCCAGAAATAGTCAGGTGGCCATTTTGTCCATATAAGGGCAGCCAGAAATAGCCAGGTGGCCATTTTGTCCATATAAGGGCAGCCAGAAATAGTCAGGTGGCCATTTTGTCCATATAAGGGCAGCCAGAAATAGTCAGGTGGCCATTTTGTCCATATAAGGGCAGCCAGAAATAGTCAGGTGGCCATTTTGTCCATATAAGGGCAGCCAGAAATAGCCAGGTGGATTGGTGTGTTTGTGATGGGAAATGTTTTTCTGCCTATACAATATTGCAACACGTTAGCTAAAGGCAGACCACCCCTTTTCTTTTCTCAGTGTCGTAGACAATTGGCGGCAGGGGTAGAGGGGGAGCAGAGTTTCTTCCAGGTATCTCTTCCGGGTGGGGGGGGGGGGGCCTCCGAAGAGAGTCCCGCCCCCCCCCCCCGGAAAATGTTGATCCCCCCCTCGAAAGTATCAAGTACCCCCACCCCCCACCCCCCCGGGAAAAAAGTCTGGAAGAAACACTGGTGGCAGGGGTAGAGGGGGAGCAGAGTTTCTTCCAGGTATATCTTTGGGGCTCCGCCCCCCCCCCCCCCCCCTCCCCAGAACGAAATGGAATTTATATAGAAAACATAATTTTACTAGTGTCCGCCCCCACCCGGAAATTTCGTTCACCTCCCCGAAAAATATCAAGTGCCCCCCCCCCCCCCCCCGGAGGAAAAAATCTGGAGGAAACACTGAAATCAGGGAAATATCAGAGCATGGCAGGAAGGATTTCAGGCACACTACTGTAGACTGGAGGTTCCAGACCAAGTTGCCGGTGACCAGAGTTTCTTTCAGGCATCATCTCTTCGGGGGAGTACATCCACTCCCCGGACGGGCAAGTGGCATTCGGGCATTTGTCGCATTCGGGCAAGTGTCCATTCGGGCATTTGTCGCATTCGGGCAAGTGTCCATTCGGGCATTTGTCGCATTCGGGCAAGTGTCCATTCGGGCATTTGTCGCATTCGGGCAAGTGTCCATTCGGGCATTTGTCGCATTCGGGCAAGTGTCCTTTCGGGCATTTGTCGCATTCGGGCAAGTGTCAATTCGGGCATTTGTCGCATTCGGGCAAGTGTCCATTCGGGCATTTGTCGCATTCGGGCAAGTGTCCATTCGGGCAAGTGTCCATTCGGGCATTTGTCGCATTCGTGCAAGTGTCCATTCGGGAAATCGGCCTTCGGGCAAACGGCATTCGGGCAAGTGTCTTTCGAGAATTTGTCGTAGACCCCTGATATATATATATATATATATATATATATATATATATATATATATAATCCCACCCTTGCAGATACATTATCGCTGTAAATATGACCGCGTCAATAAGACTGCTGTAAGTATGAGTACTGTAAATATGACTGATGTAAATATGACTGCTTTAAATGTGACTGAAAACATTCAGCATTTGATGTTCATATTGTATTGCCACGTAACAATAACTTCTCCATAAGATTTCCGCACCAGGAAATGTTTGTTCATTTCATTGAGAGCTCAAGCCTAATCGATACTAAGAATAAATCGATTCACTTCAGTCGGAGATTAGCAAAGCGTGACCGCTGATTTATAGGGTACCTACAGCCCCATATGGATTGCCTTTTGCATGTAGCTGAAAACTTGAGGGTGGTGGAGATGGAGGGTAAAGCCTGTGGTAGCAGAGAAGATGAGGAAAACAAGAAAGGGGGGGGGGGCATTCGTTATCCGCATTGTACCCAGAGCCTGTAGTGAACCTACTCTTGGAACATGAGAGGAACCTGGGATAAAAATTTGAGAGAGAATCTAGGCTACAATACAACAAGGGGGAGAACCTGATGTAAAACATGGGAGAGATCTTACAATAAAACAAAGAAGAGAACCTGATACAAAAATTCCAGCGAAAACCTACTATGAAACAAGGGGTCGGCGTGGTCGAGTCGGTAAAGCTCATGGTTGCTAAACCGAAAAGTCTCGAGTTCGAACCCTCGGGCAGATGAGGCTCGTTAGCTGGGGATAGCCACTCTTCTAGGAGAGACAACTCCAAAAATTAAACAACTGCTGCCTTGTAGTTTGTTCTTGGTTGGACAAAGGCTATGGAAGCAAATCCAAAAAGAAAAAGCAGGCCTCAATGGCATAACCAGTTGACACGTAACGCTTAATTGTGTTGGAGGCGTGGTCGAGTCGGCAAAAAGCTCATGGTTGATAAATTCGAACATTGTCTCGAGTTCAAACCCACTGGCAAATAAATCTCAATCCCCTTCAACACTAATAATTAAGAACGAAGAAGAAGAAGACAAGGGAGAGAATCTAATGTAAACCCATGGTAGAGATTCTACACTACAGTATATTACAACATGGTGGAGATCCTACAGTACATAGCAAGGGAGAGAACCTACAGCCCTTACCGTACACTCGATTGGATTGTTGTCCACGTACACGTTCATGTTGTCGCGAGCTGGAGAAAAAAATATTGAAAGTGTTAGTTCATAGACTCGGAGCTGCAGAAAATAAATAAAAAGTTGTAAGTTAAAGTTGATAAACTCGGAGCTTTAGAAATTAAATCAAAAGTTGTCTAATTCTTTATCTAAGTGTGTCTGACTGTGAGTGTTGGTGTATAGCTAAGTGTGTCTATGAGTATAGCTAAGTGTGTCTGGGTGTATAGCTAAGTGTGTCTATGAGTATAGCTAAGTGTGTCTGGGTGTATAACTGGATTTGAGTGTATAGCTAAGTGTGTCTATGAGTATAGCTAAGTGTGTCTGGGTGTATAACTGGATTTGAGTGTATAGCTAAGTGTGTCTATGAGTATAGCTAAGTGTGTCTGAGTGTATAGCTAAGTGTGTCTATGAGTATAGCTAAGTGTGTCTATGAGTATAGCTAAGTGTGTCTGAGTGTATAGCTAAGTGTGTCTATGAGTATAGCTAAGTGTGTCTGGGTGTATAACTGGATTTGAGTGTATAGCTAAGTGTGTCTATGAGTATAGCTAAGTGTGTCTGAGTGTATAGCTAAGTGTGTCTGGGTGTATAGCTAAGTGTGTCTGACTGTATAGCTAAGTGTCTGGGTGTATAGCTAAGTGTGTCTGAGTGTATAGCTAAGTGTGTCTATGAGTATATATATATATATATATATATATATATATATATATATATATATATATATATATATATATATATATATATATATACAAGTTTGTATGGTTGTATAGCTAAGTGTGTCTGAGTGTATAGCTAAGTGTGTCTATGAGTATAGCTAAGTGTGTCTGAGTGTATAGCTAAGTGTGTCTATGAGTATAGCTAAGTGTGTCTATGAGTATAGCTAAGTGTGTCTGAGTGTATAGCTAAGTGTGTCTATGAGTATAGCTAAGTGTGTCTGGGTGTATAACTGGATTTGAGTGTATAGCTAAGTGTGTCTATGAGTATAGCTAAGTGTGTCTGAGTGTATAGCTAAGTGTGTCTGGGTGTATAGCTAAGTGTGTCTGACTGTATAGCTAAGTGTCTGGGTGTATAGCTAAGTGTGTCTGAGTGTATAGCTAAGTGTGTCTGAGTGTATAGCTAAGTGTGTCTGTGTGTATAGCTAAGTGTGTCTGTGTGTATAGCTAAGTGTGTCTGAGTGTATAGCTAAGTGTGTCTGGGTGTATAGCTAAGTGTGTCTGACTGTATAGCTAAGTGTCTGGGTGTATAGCTAAGTGTGTCTGACTGTATAGCTAAGTGTGTCTGAGTGTATAGCTAAGTGTGTCTGTGTGTATAGCTAAGTGTGTCTGTGTGTATAGCTAAGTGTGTCTGAGTGTATAGCTAAGTGTGTCTGAGTGTATAGCTAAGTGTGTCTGAGTGTATAGCTAAGTGTCTGAGTGTATAGCTAAGTGTGTCTGTGTGTATAGCTAAGTGTGTCTGAGTGTATAGCTAAGTGTGTATGTGTGTATAGCTAAGTGTGTCTGTGTGTATAGCTAAGTGTCTGAGTGTATAGCTAAGTGTGTATGTGTGTATAGCTAAGTGTGTCTGAGTGTATATCTAAGTGCACGCTCACAAAATGAGATGGTCACTTTCCGTCCCCCTGTCGTCACCTTCCATAATGCAGTAACAGCGGGTTCCTTCCCCTCAGCAATCTTCCCAACTTTCCTGGGGAACACAAGGGGAAATAATCGTTCATTTAAAAATAAACTCTTTGCTGTTATGTGGAAGCCGTTTATCTGGTTTTACGATTGTTTCATGTGTATTTTTGCATGTATTTTTTTTTTTGGAAAATGTAAAGGAATAATTAAACAAAGTATTTTTACATGATAAAGATTGTTATTATACTCACTATTGTTTTTAAAAAATGCTGCTCTTAATAAAAAAAAACAAAAAAACAGACGCCTTTGTCCATTTAAAAATGTGACCAAGACACCGGACGAATAACTTATGAGCTGAGGTGGGATGACAAAGTTCTCTTCAACAGGAGTCTACATGTTTAATGATACCATCCCTCTAACAGGAGTCTACATGGTTAGTGACGCCATCCCTTCTACGGGAGTCTACATGGTTAGTGACGCCATCCCTTCTACAGGAGTCTACATGGTTAGTGACGCCATCCCTTCTACAGGAGTCTACATGGTTAGTGACGCCATCCCTTCTACAGGAGTCTACATGGTTAGTGACGCCATCCCTTCTACAGGAGTCTACATGGTTAGTGACGCCATCCCTTCTACAGGAGTCTACATGGTTAGTGACGCCATCCCTCCTACAGAGGTCTACATGTTTAATGACGTCATCCCTCCTATAGGAGTCTACATGGTTAGTGACGCCTCACCACTGCAGGAGTCTACATGTTTAATGAGGCCACCCCTCCTAGGAGTCTATATGGTTAGTGACGCCTCACCACTATAGGAGTCTACATGGTTAGTGACGCCATCCCTCCAACAGGAGTCTACATTGGTAGTGACGCAACTCCCACAAGATTCTACATTGGTAGTGACGCCACTCCTACAGGAGTCTACATTGTTAATGACGCCACTCCTACAGGAGTCTACATTGGTAGTGACGCCACTCATGGATGTGTCTGCTAAATAAAGCTCGCGATCAGGCGATTGTCATGTCACTACAAACTGCCTTTGTGCAAGTCACGCACTATTCTCTTCAGGCAATCCACCAATTAAGATCCTGCAAAACTCCGCATAGACATTGCACCATTGAACACACAAATACACACACTGCACCACCAAATTTATAAAATCCACTAATCAACACATACTGCACCATTTAACATACAGATGTACTACCCCATTTAATACACAAACATAGTCTACTGCACCATATATATATAATATATATATATATATATATATATATATATATATATATATAATATATATATATATATATATATATATATATATATATATATATATATATATATATATATATATATACACCGGTATAGTAGCAGTATCAGTATAGTGGCATCAGCATAATGGTATCAGTATAGTGGTAACGGTAAAATGCTACATGTATACCCCATTACGATGGCAAATAAAATACTAAACCATTTCAACCTGCTATTCGATTGATTAGGGTAGGGACGAGGGCCATAATTTCAACACTCATAGTTTCCGCAGTAATGGATATCTTTAATTTTGGTAGTAATGGATATCTTTAATTTTACTAGTAATGGATATCTTTAATTTTGGTAGTAATGGATATCTTTAATTTTACTAGTAATGGATATCTTTAATTTTTTTTAGTAATGGATATCTTTAATTTCGACAGTAATGGATATCTTTAATTTCGACAGTAATGGATATCTTAAATTTTGGTAGTAATTGATATCTTTAATTTTGGTAGTAATGGATATCTTTAATTTCGACAGTAATGGATATCTTATATTTTGGTAGTAATGGATATCTTTAATTTTGGTAGTAATGGATATCTTTAATTTCGGTAGTAATAGATATCTTTAACTTTGGTAGTAATGGATAACTTTAATTTCGACATATTCTGTTTCGGCAGTAATGGATAACTTTAATTTCGGCATATTTCAATTCGGCATTAAGAGCGACACCGAGTCTGTCGCTTCAAATGGGCGGGTCACAAAAATCGTGTGACGACTTGGTGTACGGTCCAGTACAATTGGGGAAGAAACTCAGTGAACCAATCAAACAGCTCATACACAGTAATATCTAATGAGCTCATACACAGTAATATCTAATGAGCTCGCGACTGATGTCATCTCTCAGACCACAAAGGTGGACTTTCTGAGCAGATGGTGTTTTTTGTCAGGCGGTCAAGTGAAAACTAGAGACAATCAGACGCATCAATCAATCATGTAAGCATTGATCTCAATCATGCAATTATTGATCTCAACAATTTTCGCGCATAAACAATTTGTTTAAATACTGATGAAAGATGAGATAACTTGTGATCAATAATATCGGATCGATCGACACGATTATCGATTTTCTGGCGAATTGAGAGGGGAGCTTGAAGTGAGATTACATTTATATTTTGCACAACTGCACTAGTGCTATAGCACAACTGCACTTTCAATACAGCACAACTACACTTGTTCTATAGCACACAGCTGTACTTGTTCTATTGCACACAGCTGGACTTGTTCTATAGCACACATCTACACTTGTTCTATAGCACACAGCTACACTTGTTCTATAGCACAGCTACACTTGTTTTATAGCACACAGCTGTACTTGTTCTATTGCACACAGCTGGACTTGTTCTATAGCACACAGCTACACTTGTTCTATAGCACACAACTACACTTGTTCTATAGCACACAGCTACACTTGTTCTATAGTACAGCTACACTTGTTCTATAGCACAGCTACACTTGTTCTATAGCACAGCTACACTTGTTCTATAGCACATAACTACACTTGTTCTATAGCACACAGCTACACTTGTTCTATAGCACAGCTATACTTGTTCTATAGCACACAGCTACACTTGTTCTATAGCACAGCTACAATTGTTCTATAGCACACAGCTACACTTGTTCTATAGCACACAGCTACACTTGTTCTATAGCACACAACTACACTTGTTCTATAGCACACAGCTACACTTGTTCTATAGCACACAGCTACACTTGTTCTATAGCACACAGCTACACTTGTTCTATAGCACACAGCTACACTTGTTCTATAGCACACAGCTACACTTGTTCTATAGCACACAGCTACACTTGTTCTATAGCACACAACTACACTTGTTCTATAGTACAGCTACACTTGTTCTATAGCACAGCTACACTTGTTCTATAGCACAGCTACACTTGTTCTATAGCACATAACTACACTTGTTCTATAGCACACAGCTGGAACTGTTCTATAGCCTAGCTACACTTGTTCTACATCACAACTACACTTGTTATATTGCACATAGCTGAACTTATTCTATAGCACAACTACTCTTGTTCTATACCACAGGTGCAATTTTTCTATAGCACAGCTACTCTTGTTATATTGCACATAGTTGAACTTATTCTATAGCACACAGGTTAGATCGACCAAACCAATGTCTAATTCTTTAGTATGCTGTAAAAGTATTAAATCAATTACAGGAATAGAAAAAAACATATTATCAATTGATTTCGACTCATTAAGCAACACCAATCAACATGTCAAGTCACCAATCAACACATCAAGTCACCAATCAACATGTCAAGTCACCAATCAACATGTCAAGTCACCAATCAACACGTCAAGTCACCAATCAACATGTCAAGTCACCAATCAACACGTCAAGTCACCAATCAACATGTCAAGTCACCAATCAACATGTCAATTCACCAATCAACATGTCAACTCACTAAGCATACATTCGTCATGAGGGTACCAATCAACACATCAAGTCACTAATCAACACGTCAAGTCACCAATCAACATGTCAAGTCACCAATCAACATGTCAAGTCACCAATCAACATGTCAAGTCACCAATCAACATGTCAAGTCACCAATCAATACATCAAGTCACCAATCAACACGTCAAGTCACCAATCAACATATCAAGTCACCAATATCAAGTCACCAATCAACACATCAAGTCACCAATCAACATATCAAGTCACCAATATCAAGTCACCAATCAACATGTCAAGTCACCAATATCAAGTCACCAATCAACATGTCAAGTCACTAATCAACATGTCAAGTCACCAATCAACATGTCAAGTCACCAATCAACACATCAAGTCACCAATCAACACATCAAGTCACCAGTCAACATATCAAGTCACCAATCAACACATCAAGTCACCAATCAACACATCAAGTCACCAATCAACATGTCAAGTCACCAATCAACATGTCAAGTCACCAATCAACACATCAAGTCACCAATCAACATATCAAGTCACCAATCAACATCTCAAGTCACCAATCAACACGTCAAGTCACCAATCAACATGTCAAGTCACCAATCAACATGTCAAGTCACCAATCAACATGTCAAGTCACCAATCAACACATCAAGGCACCAATCAACACAACAAGTCACCAATCAACATCTCAAGTCACCAATCAACACGTCAAGTCACCAATCAAGATTTCAAGTCACCAATCAACATGTCAAGTCACCAATCAACACATCAAGTCACCAATCAACATGTCAAGTCACCAATCAACATCTCAAGTCACCAATCAACATATCAAGTCACCAATCAACATTTCAAGTCATCAATCAACACGTCAAGTCACCAATCAACACGTCAAGTCACCAATCAACATCTCAAGTCACCAATCAACACGTCAAGTCACCAATCAACATGTCAAGTCACCAATCAACACATCAAGTCACCAATCAACATGTCAAGTCACCAATCAACATATCAAGTCACCAATCAACATTTCAAGTCACCAATCAACATGTCAAGTCACCAATCAATACATCAAGTCACCAACCAACATGTCAAGTCACCAATCAACATGTCAATTCACCAATCAACATTTCAAGTCACCAATCAACATCTCAAGTCACCAATCAACATTCAAAGTCACCAACCAACATTTCAAGTCACCAATCAACACGTCAATTCACCAATCAACATGTCAACTCACCAATCAACATGTCAAGTCACCAATCAACATGTCAATTCACCAATCAACATGTCAACTCACTAAGCATACATTCGTCATGAGGGTAACCAAATTTGTTTGGTGCAGTACATGGTGAGGATAAAGTGAGGGAGAAAATGTTGGCTAAGTGCTTTGGTGTGTTCAGTGTACGGTGTTTGATCCTGTCTGACACCGTCACCAATACATGGCATCACGTTGCCTAGCAACCAGCACACTTCCAGACGAAATTTCAATTAGCGTTTGATTGTTTTTTAAACTTCAGACTCCCGGTTAGAAAGCTATTAATGACAATTTCTAATTAAAGTTGTTTAAATCGGTTTTATTATACTATTCAAACACATTCACATTGGCGTATGAATTTTATTGTTTTAGAATAGGCAACCCCTGCAAATGAGGCGATTAATTGATCATCCTTCATTAGGCATTAGCTCCCCACCCGGGCTCCATCAATCATTACAGTCGGCATTAATTAGTGGGTAATCAGCAGCCGTTCGCCTCCCTGATGGCTATATACTCACCCCCCCCCCCCCACCACACACACACACCAACACACACTGAGCCAGCGTCTTTGTGTAAAATAGCCTACCCCCCCCCCCCCCCACACATACCCATTTCCCACACATTGCAAGTACGAAAGGTGTCACTTCACACATCTCAGAAACCACATACCTGTAGTTACCACATAACTACACTTTAAGCGGCAGAAAAAAAAATCAATATTTATCGATTACTTTCTGCATGTTTTGGCTTCAAAAAACCCCGATGTAATGACAAATAAATTTTATCTGAAAATGGACAAAAAAATGTCTTTCATATCAACCCAAGCGTCACACACAGTAAAAACCATAAATTGCCCCTTTCCCTAACCACAACATCCCCAGCGATATTCTGGTCCATTCTTCCATGTGGTTCGTTTAATTAATATAGTACCAAAGCACTCATCAAAAGCAAGAAAAAGAACGTACGCGTGGTGTAACTATAAAGCTGTATTAATTGTGACCTAAATGTAATACACTACACAACCCGTTAACACTTTGATCGGCAGAGAATGTGTAATAGAATCCCTCGTTAAAAAACCTTTCTAACTTGGCGAAACTCGCTTTGACTGTACCAACGGCGTCACTAGGAAGGGTTTCACCCGGTGCGGTTGCACTGAGGGTGTCACATTGATAAATGAAAATAAAATATTCTGCAAGATCTTACCGAATAACTTTTTTCTTCTCAGCAATTGCTTTCTTCCTCCCAGACAAAAGTATGACCGACATTGCTCAGGTTAATTGGATGGCTTGAACTGTGGATGAAGGATATAGAACAAAGTATGAATGACATAGCTCAGGTTAATTGGATGGTTTGAACTGTGGATGGAAGATATAGAACAAAATGTCTAAGTTAAATGGGCTGAAACTTTGTATTTGTCTAGCTAAGTCGTGAGACATAGGGAAATATAGCTCAGGTACATAGACGCTTCTGTGACTGATGAATTGGTCTGTCTATTGGGTAACGTCATCGTCTAGTTACAGACGTCATGGTCTAGTTAATGCCGTCATGGTCCAGCTAGTGGCTTAATGGTCTAGTGAGTGACGTCATGACACAATAACACAATAACACACATACAAGTAACACACCAAGTGCCCTTAACACACGTCTCTTTAACCTGTTTCATGTTAACCCAGAGTCTTATCCCGTAAAATATCATCTCTGTAATGGGGGTCTTAGTCCGTAAAATATCATGTCTGTAATGGGGGGTCTTAGTCCGTAAAATATCATGTCTGTAATGGGGGGTCTTAGTCCGTAAAATATCATCTCTGTAATGGGGGTCTTAGTCCGTAAAATATCATCTCTGTAATGGGGGTCTTAGTCCGTAAAATATCATGTCTGTAATGGGGGGTCTTAGTCCGTAAAATATCATGTCTGTAATGGGGGTCTTAGTCCGTAAAATATCATGTCTGTAATGGGGGGTCTTAGTCCGTAAAATATCATGTCTGTAATGGGGGTCATAGTCCGTAAAATATCATGTCTGTAATGGGGTCTTAGTCCGTAAAATATCATGTCTGTAATGGGGGTCTTAGTCCGTAAAATATCATGTCTGTAATGGGGGTCTTAGTCCGTAAAATATCATGTCTGTAATGGGGGGTCTTAGTCCGTAAAATATCATGTCTGTAATGGGGGTCTTAGTCCGTAAAATATCATGTCTGTAATGGGGGGTCTTAGTCCGTAAAATATCATGTCTGTAATGGGGTCTTAGTCCGTAAAATATCATGTCTGTAATGGGGGTCTTACCCCGGAATTATCAATAAAAAACACTAGTGAAATGGTTCCAGCTAGTAACTACAGTTTTTGTTTTAATTTTTTTGTTTAATATTTTGTTTTAGTTTTTTCTTTTAATTTTTTGTTTTAATTTATCATACACAGCCTTATGGGCAGTGAAGGACGACGATTTTGTAAATGTTCCTTTTCAACAATTGTTTGTCTTTCAAAGGTATCATGTTTTCTTTGCATTTCAAAGGTAGTTTCCTATATCAATGGTGGTTCTGGTCCAGTGGTCACACTGCGTGACAGAATCGAATGGTGTTTGATGTAATATTCAATGAGCATCACAAAACACAGATACAAGAGACACTTCAAAAGAGATCACATCTCATTACAAATGCACCAACCAACACAATGTGAACATATTAATATGGAACACAATTACAGCAACTACCACAATGTGAACATATCAATATGGAACACAGCAACTACCACAATGTGAACATATCAATATGGAACACAACTACATCAACTACCACAATGTGAACATATCAATATGGAACACAGCAACTACCACAATGTGAACATATCAATATGGAACACAACTACATCAACTACCACAATGTGAACATATCAATATGGAACACAGCAACTACCACAATGTGAACATATCAATATGGAACACAGCAACTACCACAATGTGAACATATTAATATGGAACACAGCAACTACCACAATGTGAACATATCAATATGGAACACAGCAACTACCACAATGTGAACATATCAATATGGAACACAGCAACTACCACAATGTGAACATATCAATATGGAACACAGCAACTACCACAATGTGAACATATCAATATGGAACACAACTACATCAACTACAACAATGTGAACATATCAATATGGAACACAGCAACTACCACAATGTGAACATATCAATATGGAACACAGCAACTACCACAATGTGAACATATCAATATGGAACACAACTACATCAACTACAACAATGTGAACATATCAATATGGAACACAGCAACTACCACAATGTGAACATATCAATATGGAACACAACTACATCAACTACCACAATGTGAACATATCAATATGGAACACAATTACAGCAACCAACACAATTTGAACATATCAATATGGAACACAGCAACTACCACAATGTGAACATATCAATATGGAACACAGCAACTACCACAATGTGAACATATCAATATGGAACACAGCAACTACCACAATGTGAACATATTAATATGGAACACAGCAACTACCACAATGTGAACATATCAATATGGAACACAACTACATCAACTACCACAATGTGAACATATCAATATGGAACACAGCAACTACCACAATGTGAACATATCAATATGGAACACAGCAACTACCACAATGTGAACATATCAATATGGAACACAACTACATCAACTACCACAATGTGAACATATCAATATGGAACACAGCAACTACCACAATGTGAACATATCAATATGGAACACAGCAACTACCACAATGTGAACATATCAATATGGAACACAACTACATCAACTACAACAATGTGAACATATCAATATGGAACACAGCAACTACCACAATGTGAACATATCAATATGGAACACAGCAACTACCACAATGTGAACATATCAATATGGAACACAGCAACTACCACAATGTGAACATATCAATATGGAACACAACTACATCAACTACAACAATGTGAACATATCAATATGGAACACAGCAACTACCACAATGTGAACATATCAATATGGAACACAGCAACTACCACAATGTGAACATATCAATATGGAACACAGCAACTACCACAATGTGAACATATTAATATGGAACACAGCAACTACCACAATGTGAACATATCAATATGGAACACAGCGACTAACACAATGTGAACATATCAATATGGAACACAACAACTACCACAATGTGAACATATCAATATGGAACACAGCAACTACCACAATTTGAACATATCAATATGGAACACAGCAACTACCACAATGTGAACATATCAATATGGAACACAGCAACTACCACAATTTGAACATATCAATATGGAACACAGCAACTACCACAATGTGAACATATCAATATGGAACACAACAACTACCACAATGTGAACATATCAATATGGAACACAGCAACTACCACAATTTGAACATATCAATATGGAACACAATTACAGCAACTACCACAATGTGAACATATCAATATGGAACACAGCAACTACCACAATGTGAACATATCAATATGGAACATATTTACAGCAACTACCACAATGTGAACATATCAATATGGAACACAACTACATCAACTACCACAATGTGAACATATCAATATGGAACACAACAACTACCACAATGTGAACATATCAATATGGAACACAACTACATCAACTACAACAATGTGAACATATCAATATGGAACACAACTACAGCAACTACCACAATGTGAACATATCAATATGGAACACAACTACATCAACTACAACAATGTGAACATATCAATATGGAACACAGCAACTACCACAATGTGAACATATCAATATGGAACACAGCAACTACCACAATGTGAACATATCAATATGGAACACAACTACATCAACTACAACAATGTGAACATATCAATATGGAACACAGCAACTACCACAATGTGAACATATCAATATGGAACACAGCAACTACCACAATGTGAACATATCAATATGGAACACAATTACAGCAACTACCACAATGTGAACATATCAATATGGAACACAGCAACTACCACAATGTGAACATATCAATATGGAACATATTTACAGCAACTACCACAATGTGAACATATCAATATGGAACACAATTACAGCAACTACCACAATGTGAACATATCAATATGGAACACAGCAACTACCACAATGTGAACATATCAATATGGAACATATTTACAGCAACTACCACAATGTGAACATATCAATATGGAACACAACTACATCAACTACCACAATGTGAACATATCAATATGGAACACAACAACTACCACAATGTGAACATATCAATATGGAACACAACTACATCAACTACAACAATGTGAACATATCAATATGGAACACAACTACAGCAACTACCACAATGTGAACATATCAATATGGAACACAACTACATCAACTACAACAATGTGAACATATCAATATGGAACACAGCAACTACCACAATGTGAACATATCAATATGGAACACAGCAACTACCACAATGTGAACATATCAATATGGAACACAACTACATCAACTACCACAATGTGAACATATCAATATGGAACACAGCAACTACCACAATGTGAACATATCAATATGGAACACAGCAACTACCACAATGTGAACATATCAATATGGAACACAGCGACTAACACAATGTGAACATATCAATATGGAACACAATTACAGCAACTACCACAATGTGAACATATCAATATGGAACACAACTACATCAACTACCACAATGTGAACATATCAATATGGAACACAGCAACTACCACAATGTGAACATATCAATATGGAACACAACAACTACCACAATGTGAACATATCAATATGGAACACAGCAACTACCACAATGTGAACATATCAATATGGAACACAATTACAGCAACTACCACAATGTGAACATATCAATATGGAACACAACAACTACCACAATGTGAACATATCAATATGGAACACATCAACTACCACAATGTGGACATATCAATATGGAACACATCAACTACCACAATGTGGACATATCAATATGGAACACAACTACAGCAACTACCACAATATGAACATATCAATATGGAACACAGCAACTACCACAATGTGAACATATCAATATGGAACACATCAACTACCACAATGTGAACATATCAATATGGAACACAGCAACTACCACAATGTGAACATATCAATATGGAACACAATTACAGCAACTACCACAATGTGAACATATCATTATGGAACACAGCAACTACCACAATGTGAACATATCAATATGGAACACAACTACATCAACTACCACAATGTGAACATATCAATATGGAACACAGCAACTACCACAATGTGAACATATCAATATGGAACACAACTACATCAACTACCACAATGTGAACATATCAATATGGAACACAGCAACTACCACAATGTGAACATATCAATATGGAACACAACTACATCAACTACAACAATGTGAACATATCAATATGGAACACAGCAACTACCACAATGTGAACATATCAATATGGAACACAACTACATCAACTACAACAATGTGAACATATCAATATGGAACACAGCAACTACCACAATGTGAACATATCAATATGGAACACAACTACATCAACTACAACAATGTGAACATATCAATATGGAACATATTTACAACAACCAACACAATTTGAACATATCAATATGGAACACAGCAACTACCACAATGTGAACATATCAATATGGAACACAGCAACTACCACAATGTGAACATATCAATATGGAACACAACTACATCAACTACCACAATGTGAACATATCAATATGGAACACAGCAACTACCACAATGTGAACATATCAATATGGAACACAACTACATCAACTACAACAATGTGAACATATCAATATGGAACACAGCAACTACCACAATGTGAACATATCAATATGGAACACAACTACATCAACTACAACAATGTGAACATATCAATATGGAACATATTTACAGCAACTACCACAATGTGAACATATCAATAAATTAGCCCAGCATTGGGATGTGTTAGGTTTTTAATCAACAATTTATAAAAAATGTCCGGGTGCACTAAAGAACTATAATCTGAAGTAGAATCGGCGCTAGTGTTCGCTAGAGCGTGGTAGAGAGTAGGCCTGTATCGTCATATCAGCATTGTTTTCCCATCCCACGGTGTACAGTTTGCATATGGACAGGGTGAGCTCAATGTTTCAACGGCAAGGCGACCCCCCCCCCCCCCCCACCCCACACCTCCCAATGACTAAACGTTCATCTTTGCAGCTGTTTGACCACATAGTGCTTCATTTGGTGTTTAAAATTGTCCTAAACGCATTGACCGACACGACACGACACATCCTCACTATCGACATGTTTATTTTACTACATTGTCAGCAGTCGCTACTCAACATTTCTGTTTTTCTTAAAGAAGAAACAAGCGCTTGCGGCATTACTCATAGAATATAAAAAATCATTACTTTTCACTGTTCGAGGATTTAAAAGGATAAAACAATGAAATGTGGAATTCGATCTTTTGTCATCAATAATTTATTTAGGTTTCTGGATTAAATACTAGACCAAGGGGAGGGGGGCATAAAATGAAAGAAATTAATTATAGCCCGAGAAATTTTAGCCAGGCAAATTATAACCAAACAAACTGAGCCATATCTGGTGCTGTAGACTTCTGCGCCATTTCCTTGTTTTACTCACTCAATTCAACAACACACGGAAAAAGGTCAAAGTTCGATTTATTTGTCAATGGGCGATTGGATTTCAGTCAGCCTACAATAGTACGATGTAGGGAATCAGTGCAGAAACAAAGAGACGCTGGGTCAAGGTCAGCAACAGGTGACGTCATAGATTGTTCGATTTACATTCACTGCGATACTAATCAAACTAGTTTTACTGCGAAACTGACGAGGGCCATATAACTATATATATATATATATATATATATATATATATATATATATATATATATATATATATATATATATATATATATATATATATATATATATTTATTTATTTATTTATTTATTTATTTATATATATTTGTGTGTGTTTGTGTGTGTATGTGTGTGTGTGTGTTAAATCAAAGCCCGACTGAGCTGGCAGCATCAAATTAACTAATCTAGAAGTTGTATAAAGCCCACTATGTTGAAACTCCCACATACAAATAAAATCCGTCATAAAAATGTTTTTGACAACTTAATGCGCTAGAAATGGCGAAAGCTGGAAATTGGCTTGACTCAAAAGTCAACCTCTCCAAGCCAGAGTTTCTTCCAGCCATCTCTTCGGGGGGGGCGAAGCCCCCCCGAAAAATTATTTCCGCCCCCCCGAACGAAATGAAATTTATATAATTTATATAGAAAATATATACTTTTAACCGTGTCCGCCCCCCCGAAGAAAGTTTACCGCCCCCCCGAAGATTTCAAGTGCCCCCCCGGAGAAAAAAGTCTGGAAGAAACACTGCTCCAAGCTACTGCTGCAGCATGGCATGCAGTTACCAATATTTAGTTGCGGCTTTTCGTGTATTTATGTCATCTTTTTTTTACAGTGGACTTACGTCATAACTGTGACTTTGCTGACGATTCTGTTTCACAAGCTACAAGTGACGGTTCTGTCTCACAAGCTACAAGTGACGATTCTGTTTTCACAAGTGACGATTCTGTTTTCACAAGTGACGATTCTGTTTTCACAAGTGACAATTCTGTTTTCACAAGTGACGATTCTGTTTCACAAGTGACGATTCTGTTTCACAAGCGACGATTCTGTTTTCACAAGTGACAATTCTGTATTCACAAGTGACGATTCTGTTTCACAAGTGACGATTCTGTTTCACAAGTGACGATTCTGTTTCACAAGTGACGATTCTGTTTCACAAGTGACGATTCTGTTTCACAAGTGACGATTCTGTTTCACAAGTGACGATTCTATTTCACAAGTGACGATTCTGTTTCACAAGTGACGATTCTGTTTCACAAGTGACGATCCTGTTTCACAAGCTATAAGTGAAAGCTATCCTCATCCATGATGTGATCATCTAGTGTTAAAATATGATTGACTTCCGTTTTCGTGCCTTCTTAACCAACAGGTATCAGAGTTTCTTCCAGGCATCTTTTCGGGAATAAATGGAATTTATATAGAGAATCTATGCTTTTAACAGTGTGCGGCCTCCCGGAAAATTTAGTCTCCCCCCCCCCGAAAATTTTAAATACCCACCACGTATAGACAGGAACTAGCTTCATGAACCAATAGACGTTCAACTAACTTAAGTGTTGAGCGATGTGGTCAACCAACACAGAGATACAAACTCTGACCTTCTACAGACGCCAGGTTTAATACTCGCCACCTTTTATTATTTTTTTTGTTAGTTTTTTCCCGTTAGTTTTTTTTTTTTTTTGTCTAACTGTCGCAGTTTGGTTTTATTTCAGCTGCTCACGTGTTTAAAAAAAAAAGGCCTTCCAGATATTGCTCTCATGGGCATTGCCGCCCCCGCTGCTCAAGCCTCTGGGAACTGCCTAACGATTTACTGCGAGACTCTTTCTAAGCTGCTAAAATCGAATTTCTATTGATCTCCATGAAATATCTCTGATCGCATTATCTGTATCTTTCCCTACAAAAGCCTAACGAACAATTCCAGTATTCTTGTAACTACAATGGACAACATGTGTACAATATTGCATCTGAATTATAGACGACAAATTTTTTTTTTTACTCGGTGACCAAGTTTTAAAAAAAAAACATCTTTTATTTTACTTTAGACAAGACAATTATTTGCCATGGGCGACCAACAATGGGCGCTAAAGCTAAGCAATCAAGCGAACAGCAGGAGCTAAAGAGCAAACTAAACTCTTATACAAGAAACGATGCAATGTATTGTATGGCTGCAGCTATTGCAGAATCTAGCAGCCAGATCAGTGTATTGTTGTATGGCAGTTTGACACGCAGCTAGACCCGTGTATCATCCACATGTTTGTACTATCCATCTGACCATCTGAACTAGCATGTTGTCCACATGTTTGTACTATCCATCTGACCATCTGAACTAGCCTGTAGTCCACATGTTTGTACTAGCCATCTGACCATCTGAACTAGCCTGTAGTCCACATGTTTGTACTATCCATCTGACCATCTGAACTAGCTTGTAGTCCACATGTTTGTACTATCCATCTGACCATCTTAACTAGCCTGTAGTCCACATGTTTGTACTATCCATCTGACCATCTGAACTAGCCTGTAGTCTAAATAATTGTACTATCCATCTGACCATCTGAACTAGCCTGTTGTCCACATTATTGTACTATCCATCTGACCATCTTAACTAGCCTGTAGTCCACATGTTTGTACTATCCATCTGACCATCTGAACTAGCCTGTAGTCCACATGTTTGTACTATCCATCTGACCATCTGAACTAGCCTGTTGTCCACATGTTTGTACTATCCATCTGACCATCTGAACTAGCCTGTAGTCTAAATGTTTGTACTATCCATCTGACCATCTGAACTAGCCTGTAGTCTAAATGTTTGTACTATCCATCTGACCATCTGAACTAGCCTGTTGTCCACATGTTTGTACTATCCATCTGACCATCTGAACTAGCCTGTAGTCTAAATAATTATACTATCCATCTGACCATCTTAACTAGCATGTAGTCCACATGTTTGTACTATCCATCTGACCATCTGAACTAGCCTGTAGTCCACATGTTTGTACTATCCATCTGACCATCTGAACTAGCCTGTTGTCCACATGTTTGTACTATCCATCTGACCATCTGAACTAGCCTGTAGTCCACATGTTTGTACTATCCATCTGACCATCTGAACTAGCATGTAGTCCACATGTTTGTACTATCCATCTGACCATCTGAACTAGCATGTAGTCCACATGTTTGTACTATCCATCTGACCATCTGAACTAGCCTGTAGTCCACATGTTTGTACTATCCATCTGACCATCTTAACTAGCCTGTAGTCCACATGTTTGTACTATCCATCTGACCATCTGAACTAGCCTGTAGTCCACATGTTTGTACTATCCATCTGAACTAGCATGTAGTCCACATGTTTGTACTATCCATCTGACCATCTGAACTAGCCTGTAGTCCACATGTTTGTACTATCCATCTGACCATCTGAACTAGCCTGTAGTCCACATGTTTGTACTATCCATCTGACCATCTGAACTAGCCTGTAGTCCACATGTTTGTACTATCCATCTGACCATCTGAACTAGCCTGTAGTCCACATGTTTGTACTATCCATCTGACCATCTGAACTAGCCTGTAGTCCACATGTTTGTACTATCCATCTGACCATCTGAACTAGACTGTAGTCCACATGTTTGTACTATCCATCTTAACTATCCTGAAACATAAATGTTTGTACTATCCATCTACGTGTAGCCCAGAGGTGGGGCAGGTGTGTTAGACTTCGTGTAGCCCAGGTGTGTTAGACTATGTGTAGCCCAGGGGTGGAGCAGGTGTGTTAGACCATGTGTAGCCCAGGTGTGTTAGACCACGTGTAGCCTAGGGGTGGGGCAGGTGTTTTAGATCAGTCCAGGTGTGGAGCAGGTGTGTTAGACTACGTGTAGCCCAGGTGTGTTAGACTACGTGTAGTCCAGGTGTGTTAGACTACGTGTAGCCCAGGTGTGGGGGCAGGTGTGTTAGATTAGCCCAGGTGTGGAGCAGGTGTGGTAGACTACGTATAGCCCAGGTGTGGAGCAGGTGTGTTAGACTGCGTGTAGCCCAGGTGTGTTAGACTACGTGTAGTCCAGGTGTGTTAGACTACGTGTAGCCCAGGTGTGGGGCAGGTGTTTTAGATCAGCCCAGGTGTGGAGCAGGTGTGTTAGACTACGTATAGCCCAGGTGTGGACAGGGTCGCCGGGACACCGGGAAAAATTTCGGTGGGCTGCAGATGTCGGTACTGTAATGGGCCTATTAGTCAGGGGCGTAGCGAGGGGGGCGGGGGGTGCGGATCGCACCGGGTGACACCATTTAGGGGGGTGACACGAAGGCAAAAAATAGCAAAATATATATAGGGGGGGGGTGCAAATCGAAAGTTTGAGGGGGGTGCAAATCGAAAGTTTGAGAGGGGGGGGTGTAAATCGAAAGTTGGAGGAGGGGGTGGTGCAAATCGAAAGGGTCGCTACGCCTCTGGGGGGTGACACCATTAAGTGCCGCACCGGGTGACACCCGACCTCGTTACGCCACTGCTATTAGTGTTTTGATTTTACTTTTAATGTGTCTGATTAATTTACCCTTCCGATTTGTCGTTTTGTTATTCTTATTATTTTATGTGACTTTGTAGGCGGCTGTCCTCCCTAAACCTCGATTTAGATTTTGTTCACGATACATCCTTTATGTACGGTATACGATAAAGTAGGGGAGAGGTAAAACGGAGAAACGGTCAAAATTACTGTTAAATATTTAGCCCCGTTACAAAACTTCCTCTACACTCTGTTTAAGAGAAAGTAAAAATGCACCATAAAAATTGAAGTCGAGAGGGACCGCTTTTAATTGTAGCATTTTTAGCTACACCAAATAGAACCGGACAAAAGAGATCTAGAACCGGACAATGAGATCTAAAGCAGACAATGAGATCTAGGATAGGACAAAAGAGTTCCAACATCCTGGTTCCATAGTGCATTGATTATCGGTCGTGTTTTCTCAGGGGCAAGTAACAAAGTAATGTTTACCCAACATTATTCACTGTCACAATCACAATCAGACTGGCACACAATCCTTTGTCATAATCTACTGGCACCAATATTAGTGAATGATCTATGAAGGATTATATTTTTATTAGGAACGCCAACAAATTAATATGATGGCGCGCGAGAGAGAAAGAGAGAGAGGATGAAAAGAAGATAGTGTCCTTTATCCTTTCTTGGTTTCGTTAGATAATTAAGCGACCTTGTAACGGGTAATGAAGCCCCTAATGTTCTTGTTTTTCAACATGTCTACGACAAATTCCCGAAAGACACTTGGCCGAATGCCGTTTGCCCGAAGGCCGATTCCCCGAATTGACACTTGCCCGAATGCGACAAATGCCCGAATTGACACTTGCCCGAATGCGACAAATGCCCGAATTGACACTTGCCCGAATGCGACAAATGCCCGAATTGACACTTGCCCGAATGCGACAAATGGCCGAATTGACACTTGCCCGAATGCGACAAATGGCCGAATTGACACTTGCCCGAATGCGACAAATGGCCGAATGGACACTTGCCCGAATGCGACAAATGGCCGAATTGACACTTGCCCGAATGCGACAAATGGCCGAATGGACACTTGCCCGAATGCGACAAATGGCCGAATGGACACTTGCCCGAATGCGACAAATGGCCGAATGGACACTTGCCCGAATGCGACAAATGGCCGAATGGACACTTGCCCGAATGCGACAAATGGCCGAATGGACACTTGCCCGAATGCAACAAATGGCCGAATGGAGACTTGCCCGAATGCGACAAATGGCAGAATTGACACTTGCCCGAATGCGACAAATGGCCGAATGGACACTTGCCCGAATGCGACAAATGGCCGAATGGACACTTGCCCGAATGCGACAAATGGCCGAATGGACACTTGCCCGAATGCGACAAATGGCCGAATGGACACTTGCCCGAATGCGACAAATGGCCGAATGGACACTTGCCCGAATGCGACAAATGGCCGAATGGACACTTGCCCGAATGCGACAAATGGCCGAATGGACACTTGCCCGAATGCGACAAATGGCCGAATGGACACTTGCCCGAATGCGACAAATGGCCGAATGGAGACTTGCCCGAATGCGACAAATGGCCGAATTGACACTTGCCCGAATGCGACAAATGGCCGAATGGACACTTTCCCGAATGCGACAAATGGCCGAATGGACACTTGCCCGAATGCGACAAATGGCCGAATGGACACTTGCCCGAATGCGACAAATGGCCGAATGGACACTTGCCCGTATGCGACCAATGCCCGAAAAAGTAAATAATTGATGGGAAAATCTTGGTATCTATGACTACGGTGGCCATCTTGAAAAATTTCCACCATTCATAAAGCTTTATATTTTTTATGCCCAATAAACAATGAATTCGTAATCTTCTAGATCTATTATATTTGGGGTATTCGGCTAAAATTTTTAAGTGCAGACCCAAAAACTCCTAAAAATAGTTACCCAGATTTTTCCCCCACCAATTTTTTAAAATGAAAACACATCTGCGGATGTAGCCTACCTTGAAAAAGCTATAGAGAAAAAATTGTTTCCTAACGGGTATTTAAATAAAAAAAATTACCGGCGCCTACCCCCTTAAAAAATTCTACATTTTTTTTTAATTGTGTTGTCAAAGTTTTGAATACAAATAACTATGAGTTTTCTATGAAGTGAGGTTTTTGGAACATCGATTATGGAGTCCCTGTACAGCCAATCAATGTTTGTCTTACGATAGTAAAACTTCAGGTTATAACTTAGGCTTGTAAAAATAAATAGTAATATAGCGTTAAACTCAAGAAATTATTTTCAAATTCTCTGCATTTGCAACTTTTACATTGATTTTAAAAATTCTAAATTTCTGAATTATATTGCAGGAGTTTTTGTTTTATAAAAACATTTTTTACGGCCCCTTTGATAGCAAATTAAAAAAAAAAAGTTTTTTTTTAAATCCATGTCAACAATGATGGTCGAACCCAACGTGTCAAACGAGGCTGCCTCCATTCTGCGAGTTTCCATTTATAATCTTTTTTTTTTTTTGGCAAACACAAATCCTGTAAATTGGCCTACGATTGTCTAACAGTCTAAGGCGACATTCGACTATGTATTAACATGGTGTTGAATGGTGCGCGGACCTTTGACCACAGAGGGGCTTTGACCATAACGGGGTTTTGACCATAGGGCCTTTGACCATAGGGGGTTTGACCACAGGTGTTTTCTCAGCAGAGGGTCTTTGATCACAAGCGCTGTGTCCGGCTTTGACCACAGGTGATTGTCCACATAGGGTCTTTGATCACAGGTGGTTTGTCTATATAGGGTCTTTGATCACAGGTGGTTTGTCCATATAGGGTCTTTGATCACAGGTGGTTTGTCTATATAGGGTCTTTGATCACAGGTGGTTTGTCTATATAGGGTCTTTGATCACAGGTGGTTTGTCTATATAGGGTCTTTGATCACAGGTGGTTTGTCTATATAGGGTCTTTGATCACAGGTGGTTTGTCCATATAGGGTCTTTGATCACAGGTGGTTTGTCTATATAGGGTCTTTGATCACAGGTGGTTTATCCAATGCTGGCTTTTGATAACAAGCGCTTTGTTTATATATGGTAAGGATCAGGGGCGTAGCGAGGGGGGGGGGCGGGGGGTGCGGACCGCACCGGGTGACACCATTTAGGGGGGTGACACCAAGGCAAAAAATAGCAAAATATATAGAGAAAAACTCGAGGGGGGGGGTGCAAATCGAAAGTTTGAGGGGGGGATGCAAATCGAAAACTTGAGGGGGGGGGGTGCAAATCGAAAGTTTGAGGGAGGGGGGTGCAAATCGAAAATTTGAAAGTTTGTCCCTGGGAAGGGTCTCTATGCCTCTGGGGGGGTGACACCATTAAGTGCCGCACCGGGTGACACCCGACCTCGCTACGCCACTGGTAAGGATTAATTTCAAATGCTGTGTAATTATATTTTAAATTGCGGCAGGATGTAATAATATGTTAATTCATTCGTCATTTAGTTAGCCATACAAATATTATTTATTTGACTATACTGGTAACTGTTGGCATGTTTTTTATCCTTTATATAAGCTTTGTATTTTCAAGTACATCTACATTACTTATTTGTGAAACTTGTTATATGTCGCATTATTTGTGTTTCATTTATAATTAAAATAAATCTATGAGGCCTAGCACCAGCCTTTATGTGGAGACTAAAATATCGTTCTTGGCTGTTTTTAGTAAATTTCTATTAATTGACTCTCATGAAACATGTGTGAAATCGTATTAATTGTATCATAAGTTTAAATCAAATAACAGTTTATAATTTCTATTTTAAAATCTATATGTTTTGTTTAACCTCTTCTGTGGTCAAAGCCACGCTGTGGACAAAGCCCCGCTGTGGACAAAGCCCCTATGGTCAAACCCCTATGGTCAAACCCCCCCCTATGGTCAAAGCCCATCTGTGGTCAAAGCCCCTAGGCGGTTATATAAAAGCAATATATTGTTTAACATATATAAAATCATAAGCTAATAACACTAGATAAGAGATATGTCAGTCTACCAAGTTTTACGGCTAACGTAAAAGCCTAAGTGTTTAGGATTGAGGTAGATTATTTTTATATTACCAAGATAACCGATGTCTGACTACACAGCCACAGTGATTTAAGGGGATATGCGCATTAAAAAAAATCACCAAAAATCTTGATTTTCGTCATAATGGGTTTCTTGCACTTTTGGATACTTTGTCCATTTTTGTATTAATAAAACTTTAATGAGATTTTTTTAATGCGTTTAAAATACCATTTTTACGACCCCATTAATTAAAAATTATATTTTTTTCCCAATCTTACAAGCTCTCTATGAAAAGTTTAATACCCGTCATCATATTGTATTTGGCATCATTGGAAAGCTGGATTTCTCATGCATTTGATAATCATATTTCCCATCATTTTGGAATCACACGAAGCTTACAATCGGCTTTACAAATTACACAGAAATAGTATTTTTGCGACCTTTTTGGTGTTTTTCTCAGTTCGCAGTTTTTTATCACTAAAAAGCCAATTGCTATTTATCTATAAAGCAATACCCACCATATTTTCAGTAATTGTACTTCGTGCAAAAATAAAACTTTTGTTTCGAGGGAATTGTGATAGAAAAATAAGTTTATGGTAAAGTTTGAAACTTTAGCATACTAAAATGGGTGATATTTTTCAGACCTTGTAGAATTCTGACCAGTAGCAGTATCCAAAGTTTGTCGTGACAAAAGTTTTAATATTTACTGAAATAAAAGCAGTGTCAATTTTATTGCTATAACTGCATTAATAAAAAAAGCCTTAGCGTTTTTAAAAGTACCAAAAGAATTCAAAATGGCGGAGGTTTTTTGTCGGGTTTCCATGACAACCGAAATTGTTTTCAAACCCTTTTTTAAATACCTACTTTCATGTGCCAAAGATGGTTAAAATATTCAAAAGGCTTTAGATCTTAAATTGTAAAAAAAACAGAAAAAAACTGACCATATCCTCTTAAATTCTTAATGCTTTTAATATTTTTTGTTTGCGATACCAGTACCTAATTACTTGTGATTTATGGGGTGATGGAGGGGGTAGTGGAAATGTAAATGTAAATGTAAAGAGAAAGTTAATAAAAATGTTATGTAATATGATATGGTGACGTAAGGCGTACAGCATATAACAGCTGACAAAAGCTGGACTATCTTGCCAGAAAATTGCCAGAGACCGACAAAAGAGCTTTTTATGGCGGCCCTATGTGTCTTGGGTACAAAAGGGAAAAGATGATGATTGATATGAGATGGGGATGGTCTATGAAAATATGAGCTGTGTCGAAATTGTTTTATTTACATCAAGCTGGCGCTCCCTAACTGTCCCCACAAATAGGCTTCAGATGATCGTTCTGTACAACATTAGCCAGTCCTCTATTGTCCAACATTAGCCAGTCCTCTATTGTCCAACATTAGCCAGTCCTCTATTGTCCAACATTAGCCAGTCCTCTATTGTCCAACATTAGCCAGTCCTCTAGTGTCCAACATTAGCCAGTCCTCTATTGTCCAACATTAGCCAGTCCTCTATTGTCCAACATTAGCCAGTCCTCTATTGTCCAACATTAGCCAGTCCTCTATTGTCCAACATTAGCCAGTCCTCTATTGTCCAACATTAGCCAGTCCTCTATTGTCCAACATTAGCCAGTCCTCTATTGTCCAACATTAGCCAGTCCTCTATTGTCCAACATTAGCCAGTCCTCTATTGTCCAACATTAGCCAGTCCTCCAATTGTATGCACGTATTTTAAATTAAGTATTTATTTACTGGTTAACCAAAACTAATTTTCATACGCAGTATTTTTCTTTGAGTATTTCTCTCTTAGTATTTCTTCATGAGTATTTCTCACTACCTATTTCTGAGTATTACTCGCTGAGTATCTCTGAGTATTTCTCGCTGAGTATTTCTCACTGAGTATTTCTCACTGAGTATTTCTTAAGAGTATTTTACCTTTAGTATTTCTCTGAGATTTTCTCCTTTTTAAGTTTTTCTAAATTCCACTTTAAATTGTCAGCTCCGGTTTATGAGCTTACAATTTCTGCTAGAAACGGGTCTATGCCTACTTTCTGCTAGAAATGGGTCTATGCCTACTTTCTGCTAGAAATGGGTCTATGCCTAATTTCTGCTAGAAATGGGTCTATGCCTACTTTCTGCTAGAAATGGGTCTATGCCTACTTTCTGCTAGAAATGGGTCTATGCCTACTTTCTGCTAGAAATGGGTCTATGCCTACTTTCTGCTAGAAATGGGTCTATGCCTAATTTCTGCTAGAAATGGGTCTATGCCTACTTTCTGCTAGAAATGGGTCTATGCCTACTTTCTGCTAGAAATGGGTCTATGCCTACTTTCTGCTAGAAATGGGTCTATGCCTAATTTCTGCTAGAAATGGGTCTATGCCTACTTTCTGCTAGAAATGGGTCTATGCCTACTTTCTGCTAGAAATGGGTCTATGCCTACTTTCTGCTAGAAATGGGTCTATGCCTACTTTCTGCTAGAAATGGGTCTATGCCTACTTTCTGTTAGAAATGGGTCTATGCCTACTTTCTGCTAGAAATGGGTCTATGCCTACTTGCTGCTAGAAATGGGTCTATGCCTACTTTCTGCTAGAAATGGGTCTATGCCTACTTTCTGCTAGAAATGGGTCTATGCCTACTTGCTGCTAGAAATGGGTCTATGCCTACTTTCTGCTAGAAATGGGTCTATGCCTAATTTCTGCTAGAAATGGGTCTATGCCTACTTTCTGCTAGAAATGGGTCTATGCCTACTTGCTGCTAGAAATGGGTCTATGCCTACTTATGTGAACCCGTGGCTCGCCCACGGGTTTGTTTTCCACTTGACAGATTGAAGTTGACAAGTTCCACTTGACAGATTGAAGTTGACAAGTTCCACTTGACAGATTGAAGTTGACAAGTTCCACTTGACAGATTGAAGTTGACAAGTTCCACTTGACAGATTGAAGTTGACAAGTTCCACTTGACAGATTAAAGTTGACAAGTTTCACTTGACAGATTAAAGTTGACAAGTTCCACTTGACAGATTGAAGTTGACAAGTTCCACTTGACAGATTGAAGTTGACAAGTTCCACTTGACAGATTGAGGTTGACAAGTTCCACTTGACAGATTGAAGTTGACAAGTTCCACTTGACAGAATGCTCTCATCTTTATACGGGTATCGCAGCCGCTAACAAGTTTTCAAACTGCTGCACGATAGACAATATTATATACTATTGGCGATCTAAGGCTTTGTTATTATTTCTAATGTAGAATCTAGCTGTCACCAGCGATTTGTTTCTAAACACAAGATTGTTTTTGAATTTATCACTATCTGTCAAGGTTTTATGTCTAACTTATTATCCCACTGATGAAGATATGACTTTTTCTGTAAGAGATGCGTAGCGACTCTTCCCGGCGCCCGAGGACAAACTTTCAATTTGGCGCCCCCCCCCCTCTATATTTTATATATTTATAATGCAAAACTGCAGCTCAAATGAGCTTTTCATTATTTTTTCAACCCATTTTGGCGCACCCTAGGGTCGGCGCCCGGGGACCTATGTACCCCCCCCCCCCCCCGCTACCCCCTCGCTACGCCTCTGTTATGTCATATCTGCAAATGCAGAACCTCAGCTTCTTATAGGCCTATATGTTAGGGCCAAAGCTCAGACACTTCGCAAACTGGCCGGCATGTCATGACCAATGTCCGATGTAGGTTACATTTTCAATAATTCATTGTGAGTAATGTATTGCTCGGCTCGCTTTTGTATTGCATTCTATATGCATGCCGACATGGACAAAAGGCCGACATGCATAAACGGCCGACAGGCAAAGAAGCAGACGGACTATAAGGCAGCCAAAGAACACAATCCACACTCTTGTTTAGTTTACGAATACCGCCAAATAAAGGCTACTGTTGTATTTCATAGCCATCTCTGCGGTAACGAAGTTAGATAATAATCAAAGAACAAAACCGAAGGTAGATGGCGTCACCGCCCACGTGCAAGGGATTTAGCAGCAGTTGATGCTACCCTTTAAAAGTGAAGGATATGGTCCAAACGACCCGGGGCTCTAAAACCACATGTGGCCAGCAAAGGAAGTAGACCGATCACCACACCTTAACCGGACTACATGATAAATACCGACACAATTATAATTGCATTTCTGTGTTTTTGTGCACTTTGGAATACTTAACATGTTAGGCCTATACTTCTTCTTCGTTCTTAATTAAGTATATGATGGAGGATTTAAACAACAAGCCCAACTTCGTGTATGAACTGGACTGTGGTCTCCAGATCAGCGGGTGCCCCATATAGTTTTTCCTTGAGTGGGGTGTATAGGGGGACAGTGTTTGGATCGCACCTGTCTATATAATGAACATTCTTGAAGGACGTGCTCCGTATTTTCCGGGGCCACAAGGGCATATTTCGTCGCACCCAATTTTTAGTTTTTTATGCATGTGCTGTTTTAGTCTATTGTGGCCTGTTCTGAGTCTAAAGAGTATGCGTTGTTGGTTTCGTGTCAAATTGTAATATCCATAGTCTTTTTTTAAGTGAGGGTGTGTGTCAGACCACATTTGTGTTTTTTTTTATGATTCTTTTGATTTCTTTTGGATGTAGCGAGATTTCTGGTTGTTTTTTTCTTTCCCCCAATTTTTGCTAGCTGGTCTGCGATCTCATTTCCTTGTATCTGTCAGTGGCCCGGGATCCACTGCAGCACAATTCTGCTGCAGGTATTGTAGCCTTTCAAGTGCTGTCCTGAGTGATTGAGTATAGGAGTCTGGATTTTTTAGGGACTGCAGGACAGATTTGGCATCTGTAAGAAATACTGACTATTTGGAGATTCAGGGTGTTCTGACAGGAGGTTTGCTGCATGCTCTAAAGCTTCTTTTTCTGCTCTAAAATTGTCAGATAGGCTGCCTGTGGCTATTGACTTTTCTAAGCTTTCTCCGTTTGGCCATTCAATAAGGACGCCAGCCCCGCCTTTTTGTGGTATCTTCAGCTGAGCCATCTGTGAATACTCTAATCCAGGTATTGCTGGGGTACTGATCCTTAATGTGCTTATTTGTTCTTTTCTTTAATTCCTCTTGATCGTAGTAGGATTTTTTTCTATGGTGTCTATTGAGTCACTGATGGTTAAAGTATGGTGGGAGATCCACGGCGGGGAGAGGTTTTGAGTTTTGATTGTTTTAGAAATGATGTTTTCTATTTCATATTTCTTTTTTAGATTTTTTGCTTCTTTGATAAAACGAGTTCTTTGAAGTCTGTTTGATGGAATGGGCTTCTGGAGTTTGTGTTTTAGGTTATGGTTTTCCAGTGCCTCTAGTTTGTGCAATTGAGTGAGGATTTTTTATTCTCTTCTTTCTTCTATTGAACTAAGAGCGGCTATTTCCTCCATTGCTTTTATAGGCGTTGTTTTCATAGCTTCTGTAATTATTTTTAGGCCTATACAAGTTTTACCTTATATTTGTTTGATTGTGTAGGCCTAGACAAGTTTTACCTTATATTTGTTTGATTGTGTAGGCCTATACAAGTTTTACATAATATTTTTTCATTGTGTAGGCCTATACAAGTTATACATTATATTTGTTTAATTGTGTAGGCCTATACAAGTTTTACATTATATTTGTTTAATTGTGTAGGCCTATACAAGTTATACATTATATTTGTTTAATTGTGTAGGCCTATACAAGTTTTACATTATATTTGTTTAATTGTGTAGGCCTATACAAATTTTACATCATATTTGTTTGATTGTGTAGTCCTATACAAGTTTTACATTATATTTGTTTGATTATGTAGGCCTATACAAGTTATACATTATATTTGTTTGATTATGTAGCAGAGGCGTAGCGACCCTTTCCGGCGCCCGGGGACAAACTTTCAATTTGGCGCCCCCCTTGGGAGCAAATTTTCAATTTGCACCCCCCTCAAACTTTCGATTTGCACTCCCCCTCAAACTATTTATAATGCAAAAATGCAGCTAAAATGACATTTTAATTTGTTTTTACAACCCATTTTTGCGCCCCCTAATGTCGGCGCCCGGGGACATGTGTACCCCCCTGCTCCCCCCCCCCCCATCGCTACGCCTCTGTTATGTAGGCCTATACAAGATTTACATTATATATGTTTGATTGTGAAGTCAGGCCATCCAAAATTACAAAGACATTGCAACAAAGACTAAACATCAAACTGATTTTTAAATTTAAAAAAATTAATTAGTTTCGTACCAAAACAATAAGCATGGCACTATGCCAGGAGTCGGAATAAGGGGAGACAATGACGTCACGGGATGGAGTTACAGACACACACAGCAGCAGAGGACCGAGACGGAAAATGATCAACTGTGGTGCCCAAATGTCACAAATAAAGGTTAAGGGATGAATGATTGATTGAATGATTGATTGATGGAACTTTTATCTGCACTAATCGTAAATGTTACTCTAAGGTGCTGGTGTATGAAAATGTTATGTAATAGTAATATTATAGGGCGTAGGGAGTGAAAAAATGTTTTTTTTTTAAATTTAAAATGCGTGTGCACTTTCCTAGCAGAACCTCGCATTGTCTCAATACGGGAAAAATTGTTTAAATTATTACAGATTAGAGTTGTCAAATAAAAAAAAACTAAAGCAGAGGCATTATTTTAAAATATGCGACAACTAAAAAGGTTGAGGTATTCTAAGCTTTGCAACCCCCCCCCCCCCCTTTAACGATCAGCATCTCTTCCTATTACATTGTTTAGTGGTTAAAGTAAAGTTTCCCTTTCAAACCTGACGGTCTATGGGGCAAGTGAAGTAGAGTTCTAGCGGTAGAGAGCTGGACTGCTAACCCGTAAGCCTCGAGTTCGAATCCGGGTTCAAGTCAATAGACGGTCCCTGAATCCACCCAACTCTGATGGGTACCTAACTCACGTTAGAGAAAGTAAAAGCGGCTGGGCATAGTGCTGACCACACTATCTCTTTATATGCCGAGGTCACAGAAACAAGTTTAGTGGTTAATCACGCCTTAAATGTGGATAGTATTTTGTTTTCAAACGTTATTCTGTTACAACACAAAAAAAAAATATTTAATCATTAAAATCAAACTGCACATTGAGTGCTAAGCCACAGAAATGTTAAACACGTCGACACCAACCTTTTAGACAAGAAATGTGCCAACAGCTACAAGTGACCTGTCCTGTAGCCTGACGCTGTAAGTGACCTGTCCTGTAGCCTCACGCCGTAAGTGACCTGTCCTGTAGCCTGACGCTGTAAGTGACCTGTCCTGTAGCCTCACGCCGTAAGTGACCTGTCCTGTAGCCTCACGCCGTAAGTGACCTGTCCTGTAGCCTCACGCCGTAAGTGACCTGTCCTGTAGCCTGACGCCCAGTAAGTGCCGACAGGAGACTGAATCTAACGCCGCTGTTTGTTTACCTAATTGCTTCAAAGACACGCGATCTGCCTCATTGATTTTTTGCTCATTGATTTTCGGCTCATCGAACGCTGGCTGATTGGGCGCTAACGGCGAGCTTGATTACTTGTGAATCGGCCTCACAATCGACGAGTCATTAAGACAAGCAAAAACTCAATCTAAACAGCTAGTACTTTTTGACGTCTGCCGCTGGAAGGCCCAAAGTCAAGAGAGAAACGTCACAGCGCGTGAGCTCAGCTCACGTGACTTAGTGTCGACACGCTCCCCGTCACGGTTCGAAATTCTCCCGGCAGTCGGCAACCTGCACCGCAGGTGTGTCTGCAACACCCACAGGTACAATCATGCAACACCCACAGGTACAAAAAACGCAACACCCACATGTACAATCATGCAACACCCACAGGTACAATCATGCAACACCCACAGGTACAATCATGCAACACCCACAGGTACAATCATGCCACACCCACAATCACCCACAGGTACAATCATGCAACACCCACAGGTACAATCACGCAACACCCACAGGTACAAAAAACGCAACACCCACAGGTACAAAAAACGCAACACCCACAGGTACAAAAAACGCAACACCCACAGGTACAATCACGCAACACCCACAGGTACAATCATGCCACACCCACAATCACCCACAGGTACAATCACGCAACACCCACAGGTACAATCATGCAACACCCACAGGTACAATCATGCAACACCCACAGGTACAATCACGCAACACCCACAGGTACAATCACGCAACACCCACAGGTACAATCATGCAACACCCACAGGTACAATCATGCAACACCCACAGGTACAATCACGCAACACCCACAGGTACAATCACGCAACACCCACAGGTACAATCATGCAACACCCACAGGTACAATCATGCAACACCCACAGGTACAATCACGCAACACTTCTTTCACATGCGCTGTAGCACTTGTCTCATAAGTACAACCTGCAGAGCCTGTTTCACATGTACTACCCGCAGAGCAAAACTGGCCTGGACTGCATGCTACATAAGTGCCTTAAATGGTCTACATGTGAGTTTTTGTATTTTTAACTCAGTAGAAGGGAGATAATTTATTTTAGCGTATTAAAATGTTGGCTGATTAACCTCTGTTCAACAAATATCTCAATCAGCTAATTCTATAAATGTAAGCCATACACTACTTGGTGTTTTCTCCTCTAGATGGGTTGTTGTCCTCAGCTAAACAAACCCTATCTGCCAGGGGTTCTAAAGGAAAAACTTTTGGAGTTATCAGCCATGAGCTCTGGCCCACATCCCATAGAGACATACTATCAACATGTAAAGATTGCTCCATTCTATAGATGTATTCATTGAAAAAGTAGGGAACCACAACAAAAAAATAGATTGAATAGATACACAATTTTATTGCAACAATACATATAATAACATTGAGCATGTATAGAAACTGTCACACAAACAAAACCTTTACAAATAAATGTAAACTAATATCTGGTTAGAGAAGTTCACCTGCTTAAAATTTGAGTACAATATTTAAGCATCAATCTTGACCACATAAAACATATTTCAAAACTTCAGACCCTCATAATGTGAGTAAAACGTCTGGCTCACAAATTAAATGAATAAAAAAATCTTTAGAATCACAGCACATTGTATAGCATTCATACATAGTAACAATGTATTTACAGTAAAGCCTGTCTGTTGGGTGGTACTGGCATCACACACCACGGGGTGGGGGCAGGCAGGTTACCCTACAACTACATGAAGCCAGCTCAATACAGTAGAATTTGACACTCGTCAGATCTAACAGCTAATCCAAACTTTTATTACAATGGAATGTTGGCATGTTTTTTCCATGGGTTAGACCGGGTTTTGCTGGACAACATATCCAGGTCTCTGTTGATTCTCATTCTGGTTGTACGGGGCTCAATTATGTCATCCACAAACCCTGGTGAAACAAACAAAAAATTATGTCATCGACAAACCCTGGTGAAACAAGCAAAATTATGTCATCCACAAACCCCAGTGAAACAAACAAAACAATTATATCATCAACAAACCCTGGTGAAGCAAACAAAATTATATCATCAGCAAACCCTGGGTGTTACAAACAAAAAGCAACATTACCAAAGCCTGGGTGTAGGATACAGTGAATTAAATAGCTGCTATCAAATGGAAGTTACAAATGACATACCTCTTATAGCAGCAGGAAATGGATTGGCAAACTTTTCTATATATTCATCTTCATTGTCTTTTTGGTTTTTGCTGCCTCGAAATATGATGGAAACTGCACCCTAAAATAGATCACTCATCATCAGACTGAGCAAACATCAGACAAAAACTGATTAACTATTAGTAAAAAAAGATAAATGTTTTTAAGAAAACTGATCAATTTTCAGTCAATAATATATACAATCTGTCTAAATTAGCCCCACAGTCTCAGCACAATCTCTCCCCACCCATTCACAGTTTTTCCTAAGTTATTTCAGCGCAGTGACTGGTGGTTATCTGACCTAGCAGCCAACAGCTGAGAAAGCCTGTGGTCAACCTACTTATCCAATGCAGTACTAGAAAGTAGATGTTGTAAAGCTAGAGTTAAGCATGAACCAACCTTTGCACCCATTACAGCAACTTCAGCTGTGGGCCAGGCATAGTTTATGTCCCCTTTTAGATGTTTGGAGCTCATGACATCGTATGCTCCACCATAGGCCTGGAAAGTAAAATCATTCGTTATTAACAGCTGGCTTTAGATTTAACATATTTGTACTGGCAAATGTTGGATACAGTTTTGTTGTTCACTGAAGAACAGCTAATGTGTAGGACAACTAGGTAATCATACTAAGTTTAATTCGTAACTAATAAAAGAAAATCTAAAATGTTAAAAAAAAACACCATGCACACAAGACCCAGACAGATAAAAAGTACCTTTCTTGTGATGATTGTTATTTTAGGCACTGTGGCTTCTGCAAATGCATACAAGAGTTTAGCTCCATGTCGAATGATTCCACCATACTCCTGAGTCGTACCTACAGTGTTTAGATATTTCATACACATTAATTTTAAACAATAGACAAAAATGTTTTCAGAAGTTAAGTTTTGAGTCCAAATTGAAACTGACCTGGTAGAAAGCCTGGAACATCAACAAATGTGATGATGGGGATGTTGAAGGCATCACAAAACCTGACAAATCTCGCAGCTTTAACTGATGCATTGATGTCCAGGCAACCTGGGAATTGTTACATCAAAACATTTAAAGTAAATTAAAGCTGGCATTGGGATCCTCTCATGAAATCTTGCACCACAAAACTCAACTATAACAAATCTATTTGCTATATGAGAATTGTTAATATCCTAGGATTTTCTATAACCAGTATATATGCTACATTATTTAGTAGCCAATACTTAAAAATAATCTGTAATCATCAATTCATTTTAATTGTCACCAGGTAATATAAAATACACAGACAAAATACTATACAATGAAACTAGTGCCATTAGAACAGAATTATTTTTTGACAAAGATAGTAAGTTTGTTTATCACTTATATCAAGTACTTTGTGTGGATAAAATAAATGTGCAACACATAAACACTCACCAGCTGCTACTTTTGGTTGATTACCCACAATGCCTACAGTACGACCATTCATACGTGCAAATCCAACTATAATATTTTTAGCATATGTGGGCATAATCTCAAAAAATTCTTGTTCATCAATAACCTGTTTGTAAGATACATATTTTAATAACAGCCAATGTAATAAGATACATATATCAAACTGAATACACTAAAGTCTTTATACAAAATGTTCAAATATGTTTAGATTTCTAGTTTACATTTTCTAGAACTAAATTTAGATCTAGTATGTTTTCTGCTTTACAGTTGATTGAGTGAAAAACACATCTCTGTAGTTTTCACATCGGATGATTTCAGTAGCTCTATAGTCAGCTAATGCAACTCAATGTGGGAAAACGTGGACAAAGTGCCCAAAGTATTAGTAAAATGTGAACTTACGCCTGTGATGACATCATGCATATCATAGGCTGCTGTAGATTCAAGGGGCACAACTGTATCCAAACCTGGCACAACTCTGTCCCTGCATCAACAGTAGTAAGATGTCATATTTTAACAATTTACAACACACTGAGTCAAGTAATAAACTATGTCATCCTATTGCTAGTGTTAGCAGTACCTACCATGGGTCATCACACTCTCGTATTGGTGCCTGATCCTGGTTATTTAGAGGTAGGTAGTTGAAAAATTCTCTCAGATTCATCAAAGCATCTACATCATTTTCAAATGCTCTGTGTGCAACACCTGCAACAGGAGCAGTTATTATTATGAACAGTTACACTAATTTACTCATACAGCTAACTTTATTGTGACATGGTTTATGGGTGACTCCTTAAAATAATGGAATTTCAGAGAGAATGGAACTACATAGTAGTATAGTGTAGACGTGTGTGAAAGGATATGGTCAAAAAGATGTTGGCCATACCTGAAATTGTTGTATGTGTTTTAGCTCCACCCAACTCTTCTTGTGTCACATCTTCATTGGTCACTGACTAAGATTCACAGATGAGAAAACTAATTATTATCAATTACTGCAACTTATATAAATATAAAATTATTAAAGCAAAAAGCTTTGAATCTAGTATAACTGTTAAAGATACCATAAAAAATATCAAAGGCAAAAATCCTACAAATTACTTTCATCTTTAAAACTATCTTTGCTCTTAGTATAACTCAATTTTTTTTAAATTTCAAAGACATCAAATGTTCCTGAAAGAGGAGAGAAAAACATGGTAGCTGTGCAGAGTATTTCTGAAGGTTGAATATGTGTGTGGAGTGTGTGAGTTGAGTGTGTGTGCTACAGCATGTTTAAAAAAAAAATGAATCTGATAACTTTTATAGCGAACTTTTTTTTTACTTTAAGGATAATTATGCTTCACTTTTTTCCCTTTTCACCCCCTACCCTTGTATAAAGAGAATGTGCAATTAAACTGGTACTATGTATCTAACCAAGCCCCCCAATTCATGAACACTGTTGAAAGGTTAACAAGGCATCGATGACATCTACGGTCATTCTATTCACCTTCCTCTCTGGTATTTTCAACAAGCAAACGGTAAAACCAAACTCTGTTGAAGGGGTTACCGCTATATTCCTACGTAGTGCTGAGGTGTGCTGTTAACATCACGTGGTCATACTTCGTGAGTCGGCCGCTTATCAGGGGCCGTTATCGGGGAATGACTACATAAATAAACCTTTCAGCCAACATCCTTATCAAAAGATGTAAAAAAAAAAAAAAAATTCAACCCAACTTATCTCCCCTTGTTATTGCCACTCGGAGGTTTGAGCTATCTGATAGCAAGACGTTCGCACGTGCAGTAAGCCAAGGGAAATAACCCCTGGGACGATTTTTCATCAACTCGCTACTGGTACAGACTAAAGTTAATCAATCTTGGCTTTTTAGAAGTCGCGATACGGGCCCAATCGTCTACCGTGATTCTCAAACTCAGGTGAGACACGCAGAGCTGAATCAACTTGATTATTTTTGTACTTAAACGTGATCTAGAAAATAGCTTTTAAACATAAGGCCTACATTTATTACTGAGAAATCATCAAAACTACATTAAAAGAAATATATTTTTTAAACTTTCAAATTACACTGTTTTTAAAACAGATGACTATAGGAAGAGTTGTACAAAAAGAATGTAAGTTAATTTAAAACGTGCCACGCACCAGCAAATAACGGAAGAGTCAACCTCCCAACCTGACAACTGAGACAGGCGCCTTAACAAGCCGGGACCCACTGGGCCTACTGCGAGCAAAGCCACAAAAGATCACTGGCAGTGCCGCCAACTGCTAGCGAGCACAACAGGCACAGGTGAGCATAGGCGCAGGTAGATTCATCGGTCAGAGGTGAGTACATTTTATACAGTTTGATTTAATGTACATGAGCCTTTACATGGCACGCCGCTATGGTAGGGCAATGGTCGCCATCTTATTTCAGTTTTAGTCGAGCTTAGTTAAACGTAATCAACGTTCCTTAGCTAAACAATAACTGGGTTTGTAATTTTAAAATACGGGTGTACTTAAATCCTGCATGAAAATCTCGAGAACGTGATATTAACCAGAGCTATCCTGTTCTAATTATAAAAGCGGATATTCCCACACTAATTAAATCCAGCCTAGATGGCTGTGAGTTTTTTTTTTTTAATTTTGTTTTCTTTATTAATGTATCATAGCACGACCATCTTTTTTCGTTACTACCAGAAAGAGAAGGAAAGTAAAGGCGGCTGGGCATAGGGCTGATCACACTATCCCTTCATATGCGGAAGTGACAGAAAGAGGTGACACTACTTCACTTGCCACAAGGACCCTCAAGTTCGAAAAAGGGAAATTTACTTTTATATATGATATACGAATATATAAAACATCGCTTGTAAATGTGTATCCGTTTCAAGGACTGGCGTAAGATAGTGTTGATTAACGTATCGCCGCACGTAACCAATTAGCCAATTGCTTTAGCCAGTTTGTACTATTGTGGTTTTTCATCCACGGTCAATGTTTACACCGCAGTAAAGTAGCGAACATTTCTAGGTAGATGTGCGTTCTCAGTTAAGTAAATCCGCGTTTAAAACATTTTAATATCATAATCCCGTACTATCACACCGCAGTAAAGTAACCAACATTTCTAGGGAGATGTGTTCTCATTAAGTAAATCCGCGTTTAAAACATTTTAATATCATAATCCCGTACTATAACAAGATGTTTGTATAGTGATACAAAGACCGAGAGTGCATGTTTCGCTTTATGTGGAAATAAAAGGACAAAGATTATTTGAAAAAAAAAACTGTAACTACATCAAAATATACTTAAGCTTTTACATACCAGAACAGACGGATCTTTTATAATCTCCCCTTGCCTTCTTAAGAAAAAAAAACTCCCTTGGTTACCACAATGTTACGTAACCAATCGTACCTAGCCTGGATTTACCACCTGTATTACTCATCACGACCTCTTTGTTTTGCTCCACTGCACCAAAACCACGTTAAATTTCGATCCAACGGCTAAAACATTTGCTACCTGTACCCAATCATTTATCATAGCGCTAGCACTGATAGGGCATTAGCCTCAGTAAGACTTGAACAACAAATAGTCCTGTGACCACACCCAAATTTATCAGTTACAGCACCCTGTTTTTTCTTCTACGCAAGTCCACCTATCTTATTTTTATCAAAAACTAAGTCCACTTTCCCTCCATCTACCACACCTCCCCCACCCCATCCCCTTTACCATATTTTATCCTCTCGTGTTTTGATGTGAAATTAAATGCCATCTGTAGAGTTGTTTTTTTACCCGAGCGATGCCTGACTGATGTCAAATAAGGTTCCCCCAGCCAGACAACATAAAGAAGCTGGGGAGTAGCCTGCCGAGGGGGGGGGGGGGGGAAGAGGAGGGGGGGGGGGGAAGAGGAGGTGGTAGATAAGAGGTCAGACGGATCTTAAGTTCTCCGGGTCAGTACGTATTTTGCCGGGGCGAGAACGGGGTCAAATGTTTTGTGGAACTCTACGGGATTTTTTTGCCAGTTGGTCTTGCCACCTTCACGTTGTGATGGAAATCTAACAGTTGGTTTACCCCATTTGTTTGTGTCATGGAAGAAATAAACGTAGCCACCAAATGGTTGGCTTAATGCTCCGCTTGCTTTAGTAGCGAAACAAACCCTCCATCGAAAAGTAAGTCTCAGCCTTCCTTTACACATTTAAGATGAACTTTGCTGAAGAAAATACTTTTGTATATTTGTTTTTTTCTTGCATAGAAAAATCATTCAGGCAATTATTAATTTTGATTTCGTATTTTATATAGAAAAACTATTCGCACAATTTATTTTAAATGTGTAGGTCAAATAGGCCAAACTTGAGTGAGCTGTTATAACTTTCTCTCCTTTAAATAATATTTCTCCAGCAAAATATGTTATGTTCACTTTACATATAAAGTGTATATAGAATATTTACATGTCACACATTTTTTAGCTGTACTTGCTATAATAAAAAGCATCCTTTATTTCAGGTCATATAATCACAAAACAACATAGGCAACTAACAACACGAGTTATCAAAGTGCCAGTACACATTAACATGAAGTCAACTGAAGACCACAATTAGGTCAACGAAGTATCAATAGTGACAAAAATGAGCACTAAATTGTATTTGAAGAGACTATCCAGAATCGTCTCCCTTGTCTGCTTGTCTTTCATCTGTTACACAAGTTTTGTCCATTTCCTGCTCCAAACACCAGCAGAGCAAGAGCTGGCCACAAGAAACCAGCAGACCGTGACCACACCTACAGACAAACACGAGACAAGATCACATCTAGAGCAGGCGGACAGAGAGCGTGTCACCAGCAGTCTCAAGGTCAACTTTCTTCCCCTCACACCGTTTCTCTCAGTGTTTGGTGTCTACCTGGACAGGAGAAGTCCCCAGGTGTACATCAGAATTCTGGTGCTCCAAAAACAGGTGAACCACACGGTCAGGATGGTGTGTAGGTTCACTGATACCATGTCAACACCAGCACAAGCCTATGAGATGTGTGAGAACCACGGCAAGGATTACGGTGGCTGGATCTATTCCTGTCCACTACCCAACAGACTGACACCGGTCAACATTCACATAGCCACGTACTGGGGGGACAACTCTAGCGACCACATGTTTCAGCTTCAAGCACTACAACCCCATAAGAAGTGTGGTGGGAAAGATTTAGTTAACCTGGACACAAGCAAGAAATATCCCACCCAGCTGAACCTCACAGCTCCACATAAACAACCTGGGACTTTGTCACACCAGCAACTGAGTCACGTGACTGCATGCAAGCAAACAAACATAGCAGTTTGTGTCTCACCAATTCATGGAAACATTCCCTTACAAAAACTGATCCATTTCTTAGAACTGGCCGCACTACTTGGAGCTGATCAAATATTTCTCTACATTGACAACATACCAGAGGACTTGAGGGCTTTCCTCTCCCACTATGATTCACATTTTCTGACTCTAGTTGGCTGGAACATGTCATTCCTATCTCAGTCTTTATACCAGGTTCTATGGAACCATGGCCAACTGCTTGCCATCCAGCACTGCTTATACAGTCAGATGCCTCACTTTGACTGGCTCTTGTTTATGGACATTGATGAGATGCTGGTACCCCAGACAGCCAGCACATGGCAAACACTGGTCCAAGACATTTTAACTGACCACCAGGTTAGCACTGACCAGGTGGCTGCCATCACATTCCAGAGTGCTTTCTTCTCCCAAGACATCCAAAGCCCAGAGTCGTCCAGCTGGATCCCGTACTTCCAGTACTTGTACAGGAGCAAACAGCTGAGTAGAGAGAGGTCAAAGCTGCTAGTCAGGTCTCAGGCTGCCCTGGAGGTGGGGATACACCATCTCAGTCAGGCGGTCAGCACAAACTTGAGGACACTGTCTGCCCCCACACACCAGGCTATCCTGCACCACTACAGGACATGTGACCCTGCCAGTGTCCAGTGTGATCAGGTGGTCAAGGATCTAACAATCCTCAAGTATGAAGATCAGCTGACACAAGCCAGTAAACAAAAACTTCATTTAGCAATCAAATGGTTTCAGCATACTTGAAACAGGATATTGACAAAATAAAGCTACCAAATAATTTAATAGTAATTTAACCGATACTTGAATACCAAAGGTACAACACTCAAGCCTAACAACTATTTCTACCAGAACACTCAGAAATAAAGTACAAGGATTTCTCCTATAGTTGACTACATGTGATATACAAAATTTTGCTACTCCATCAGATTATTAAGTACCAGCAACAAATTATGCTTACTAATGTTTATGTTACTGGAAAAGTAAGAAATGCAGGAATTCTTTAAAATGACAGATTTAGCTGTTAATTATATAAATTCTTTGTAACCAAGATGTTTAATGAGTAAAACAAATGAAATTATTTGCAGTGCTGTACTCTAGCTGGAATAAAATTGTAGTGGATTGATCTCTTAGGGAAAACTCATTATGTAAGATGAAGAAAAATATGTTACCACCCCATATCCATCATTGTATATATACAACATTTCAAGAACCCCTCGCCCATAAGTCACAATATAATTTGGTACAAATAAAATTCGTTTTCTAATTGAATTATGGGAATAGCATCATCCTCACATCAGAAATTTTATAAATACAAATACAGCAACTGACAAAACAACATAATTTTCTCACACCCCTGTAGTCTATAAAACGTGCTGGATTTCCAAAGTATTTGAAAACGAGACATTCCCTTTTTAACAACTAAATTTGACCAGTTTTATTTGCTAATAAATGTATCAGATGTTATTTTGTGTGGTTATTGAAAATTTGTGCAATAGTGATTATTTAGGAATGATTGTAAGCTATTAATATTGTTAGTCTGTGTGATTATACTACATGATAGTAAACAGAACATAAATTTATAAATGAATGTTAATGAATTACTGACCTTAACAACATCAGGCCCAGTTATAAAGAGGTAAGAAGAGTCCTGTAAACAAATAACACTGACAGTAAGCTTTACACATTTCCTTTCTAATCAAAGATTTCTTAGACAAAGTCATTCTAAAAAAAAGTAATTCTTTCTTGACTATTGTTGGTTTTTAAAAATATGAGACATTGAATTGCTGTCATTCTAGAAAAAGTAATTATTTTTTGACTATTGTTGGTTTTTAAAAATGAGTTATTGAATTGCTAGTCAAAGAAAAAATTCTTACCTTGACCATAAAGGTGAAATCTGTGAGAGCAGGTGAATATACAGCTCCACCTGAAATAATAAAAACTTTAGTTAAATCAGGAGAATTAAACCAATACATTGTTTTAGTAACCTTGGTTGATTTATGTAGGAAAAATTGTTTTTGTGTCAGTTAAATCAGGAGAATTAAACCAATACATTATGTTTTAGTAACCTTGGTTGATTTATGTAGGAAAAATTGTTTTTGTGTCAGTTAAATCAGGAGAATTAAACCAATACATTATGTTTTAGTAACCTTGGTTGATTTATGTAGGAAAAGTTGTTTTTGTGTCAGTTAAATCAAGAGAATTAAACCATTACATTATTTTTTAGTAACCTTGGTTGATTATTGTAGGAAAAGTTGTTTTTGTGTCAGTTAAATCAGGAGAATTAAACCAATAGATTAGGTTTTAGTAACCTTTGTTGATTTATGTAGGAAAAGTTGTTTTTGTGTCAGTTAAATCAGGAGAATTAAACCAGTACATTATGTTTTAGTAATAACCTTGGTTGATTTATGTAGGAAAAATTGTTTTGTTTCACTTAAAATGTGTGAAAAATGTCTGTCATTTAAACAGCCACAACATACCTGCACAAGGTCCCATGATCATAGATATCTGAGGGATAACACCTGAAGACTCTACATTTCTCTGAAAGATTAAGGTTTCAATTCAGATAATTGTATCAAAATTGGGATTTTTATACTAACAAACCAGCATTTAGAATTTTTATGGTTGAAATGTTTCACAGGATGTGACAATCAATCAAATACCAACCTGGTTTATATTTAATAGTCACTAAATATTTCAAAGCTTACCTGAAATATATCTGCATAGCCTGCTAAAGACTCAACACCTTCTTGAATTCTAGCACCACCTGAATCATTTAGTCCAATAACAGGAGCACCAACCAACATTGCCTGATCCATTATCTGTGTCAGATACAGTATACACTTGATTATATCAAGCATTCATGTGTAGAACTAAAAGAAAAGCTTTTAAAAAGTTTAACACTCTTACTGAGGTCTAAAAAATGAACCACAAAAACATCAATTTTTATCCTACTAGCAACTAATAGTCATCAGAGAATACAAGTTTCTAAACTAACTATAAGCCAGATTTTGTCAACAATTAAAATTCCACCAGTAACAAAAAGGTATACTTGCCTTGCAAACTTTTTTAGCATGTGCACCAGACAAACTTCCTCCAAAAACGGTGAAGTCCTGCATAATAAACAGTCTGGTTTAAAATGCACACACACATAAATCTTTTATATTGCAATCCTGGTAATTTGTTTTTTTTAAACAAGCTATTTTCCAAACCTGAGTAATGTATGGAGTTCTGAGTGATATAAATAGTAGCACTAAAAAGAACAGCAATTTTTTAATGATAGATTTAAAAGACTTAACAGGCCAAACGAAGCAATGTAATGAATGATATATTAAAGTTGTAGCATGCTCAACTGCAGCCAAATCTGATGTCTCATAGAAAGTTAAGCTCTGTAGTAGCCACATAATTCACAGTCATATGCTGTGGCCACAGAAACATAAAAGCTATGTCCTCTACTCAAGGTTAGAGACGTAGCGACCCATTCCAGCACCCGGGGCAAACTATCAATTTTGCACCCTCCCCCAAATATGCAAACACGTTTGTATTGTTTAAACCCCCCCCCTCCCCCCAACTTGGAATGGTCAGAGTGCTTTTACTTACTACTTTCTCTTTTTATTACGGTGTCACAGATTTGACGTGAAAACAGTCAAGTAAGTCCGTAAAGCCAGTAAGCAGTCTATTTTCTTAACCTCGACTGTGGATCATTTACTAATGCTGCTAAGAATGAGCCTTTAAATATATTTTTTTTCCTAACCAGTTTTGTGCCCACCTAGAGTCTGCGCTTCGCCCGCCATCCCCTTGCTATGCCTCTGCTTAAGGTCTGATGGCTTCTTTCACAATACAAACAAGATTGGCACCGCACAAAAAAAAAACAGTAACTTTACCTGACTAAATACAAAAACAGTTCTGCCATTGATTAGACCCCTGCCAGTTACAACACTATCACCAGGATACTGGGGAAAAAAATGTACACAGAATTTTAAAATTCAGTTTTATTATTTGCAGGAAATACAAGCATCTTAAAAATAAACCTGAAATTTTTAAAATAGCTTGAAGATATTTAATGGAATACCTTTTTATCATAACAACTGCATTTAGTTATAAAAATGTCTGACGATTTATACCAACTAGTCCAACTCTTTCAACTTACTTTCTGTTTTTCCATACCAAAGTCTGCACAATTATGCTCAAGGAACATGTCATATTCAATAAAACTATCATCATCAACCAAAAGTTGAATCCTTTCTCTTGCTGTTAACTTTCCCTGTCATAAAAATAAATGTCAACAATTAGTAGACAAATTGTTAAAGTGTTTCAATAGTTGAATTTTCATTCTAAATATCAGTAACTTTTAAAAAACTTCACTGTGGCTTGTGAGTTATAAAAAAAATAGTACTTTAAAAAGAAATAGCAGTTTCTAAATAGTATAATTGCAGTAGTGGATGGGGTGGAAAGTTCAGGAAAGACTGAAATAATGCCAAAAAATGGTTTTAGATAATTTTGACAGAACTTGAGATGTTTGGTCAATAGGCTCTATATTATACATACCTATTTAATATTTTTAATCCATAAGTTAACTAAATAAATAAGTAGTAGGTATGTTTTTAATAATTTTTGGCCCAATAAATAGGCTGAAAGTTTTCCTTGCCCAATTGATTTAGAAACAAAGGCCAAATTAAAAATCTTGAGTAGAGTTAAATTTGGAGAATTGACAGTATTGGTATTACAGATGTTCGACAATACTCACCCAAAAATATGTGTGTTCGGTTTTTAGTAGTATTGTAATCTGTGGTTTATTTACACAGTCAAAAATTAGGGTTAGGAGTCTGGTAGGGATAGGGTTGATGCTGACACTGACATGTAGCATGTCATATTTGTATTTGGTATTTAGTTAACTACCAATTAGGTATGATGTAATAACTTACATCTCTGGACCTGGGTGAGGTTTATAATTATATTGATTATTGACAATGAACCTACTACTAATGTAAAAAAAAGTTCAATGTTATATATAGTAGTTTTTCTTACTAAATTTGAAATCTACTCAATTTTCAACTTAAACATGACAACTGAATAAAAAACGTCCATACTTTATCCACTAGGCACTAATTTTGGGAGTTGTTGCGAGTTTTAGACTAAATTATTGAATTTTAAATTTTTTGGTCACTCACAGCTATGGTATGAGGGATCCATCCATGACAACCTGCTTAAAAGCTGAAAGATTCAACTTTTTAAATGAGCGTGAAATAGAGAATGTCATCAGAAAAGAATTTTAAAAAAGACAAGATAGAAATAAAAAGAAGTGATTTTTTGAATTCTTTTATTTCTTTAATTTTATAACATTTTTATTGTACAAAAGAGCATCAACAGACCATACCAGGTAAACGTATCCATTCAAATAGTGGTCACGTGGTCAAAAAATGTATAAAAAATTTGGTTGTCATTTTCTGGTCACTCTTATTAAAAAAAGGGTTGAAGATATTTGATTTATTTTTTCATAGAATGATAAAACTAATAATGCTTTACTATGGAAATCAATTTTGTGATATGGAGATCTATATTTAAAAAGTTATATTATTTTGAATGACACCGACTTTAAATTTAGCCTACATTCTCCAAAGCAATTTTTGAAAATGCTTTTCTGGCATATTTCGACTTGCCACCTATAGCATGTTTTTATAACGTGAAAACCTGCCATTTTGCTCGTGGTAAACATTTTTAAAAGTAATTCCAAGGAGGTCTCTGGAACTAAGTAGAAAAAGTCGCCGTAAGTCATGGTCCGATCCTTACGCCATGTTCTGGTTAGCAACCAAGGACGCTTTCAAGTTAGTGAGCCTCACTAATATATAGGACCTATATAGATAGACCTAATCATTGACGATCATTTTATTTAGGCCTATTTAATTAACCACTAGTAATTACAGTAATGTAACACTTTTTTTAAAAAATTCTATTAATTAGGCTTAACTTAGATCAAGATTTCTAGATCTATAGTTAAGTATGTATAGGCTTATGGATTATAGATTTAGGCTTAGGCCTAAATAATAGTAACTATGTTAGCCTATATATATAGGCCTACCTATATTATTAGATTTTTTTAAAGGGGTCTAGGCATATTTTATTTATATTTTATTTTAGGTAATAATAAAATGGCATTAGGCTAAATTGATTAAATAAATATTAAATAGGAATAGGCCCAATAGGCCTACTAATTAGGCCTATATTAAAATAATTAGGCCTAGGCCTAAATGAAAATGTCACTAAATGAATCACTGGGACATTAGTCCCAGTGATTCTATAGCAGGGGTCTCCAAACTTTTCAGTCCGAGGGCCACATTAACTATCAGATTTCAGTTCGGGGGCCAGTTTCTTCCAGACATGTGATTTTTCTTAGCAAAGTTCCTCAGCCATCACCAACAAACATTTTTTCCGTGGACAAAAAGATCTCCGCGGGCCGGATGAGAGGACCTCGCGGGCTGCGTGCGGCCCGCGGGCCGTAGTTTGGAGACCCCTGTTCTATAGTATAGTAGTGTAGATCTGGAAGATCATATTCGGTACATATAGTAGGCTAGATCTAGACATATTTTATAGATCTAGATTCTAGATCTCTGATCAGATAATAATATCTACTTATTATCTAGTCTCTTTCTTTATTTAGGCCCTAAGGCTAAATCTTTATTAATATTTTAACATTTTTTGGAACAAATGAATTTAGATTACCTAATAGACTCACTTAGTCACTATTATAGTAGGCTATAGATCTGCTCAATTTAGAGTAGATCTAGATCTAAATCTAGATCTAGGGCCTATGCATTTTTATTTTTATAAAAAAATTATTAGACTATTTTAGACTAGACTACTAGATCTAGTCTAGAATCTAGATCTAGATTCTAGATCTACTAGATCTAGATATAGATTCTGATTCTAGTTAGGCCTAAATTATAAAAATTATTAATAAAGGCCTAGCCAGCCAACTGTATTGTTTTACTGTAGTTTACTGAACTATTCTTTAGCGTTTTTATTTTTATTTTTATTAACCATAAAAAAAAACAACTAGAGTATAGATAGATAGAGTATAGATCTAGATCTAGATCTAGATCTAAACAAGGGTCAATATCAGCCAGATCTATCTATCTAGATCTACTCTAGATCTATTCAAGGCCAACCCCACCCCAGTACCGGAACTCACACAAGAATATTGATACCGCTATCATTAGCCGACCGGCCGACCGTAGGCCTAATGCAAACCGTAACACAACTACCATGACCTAATAATGCAGTAAGTGCAAAAGATAGCAATGAAGTTGAAGCCTACCTTTTTATGTTGTACTTGTATACGTTGTTCTCCACCCCCTAGCAGTGCTCGTTGTCTAACTTCTTCAATTCGACGTTTAACATCAAGAGTAAGCTCGACGCTCGCCATTGTTGATTGGCGTGCGCTTCGTAAGGCCAATGTGTGCTGAAAAACACCGTGACATCGTAAGATCGTACGAGTGCAACCAATAAGGGTAGCCATTGTTGACAATTCAAAGGTCATCTAAAAACTGAACAGGCAAATGACTGCTGCTCGCTTTATATATGCTTAATTTTTTAAAAAGTTAACTTATTTTTAAAATTCGAAATTATTTTTAAATTAAAGTTTGGCAATTTTGGTTTTTTTTTTTGTTATTTTAATACTAGGCCTAAAACACTCTAAATTAGAAGCGGTTGTATTTTTAGCTAAGGGAACTAACAATGAAATTGTATGTTGTACTTTAAATTAAGATTTTCCCCCTTAACTTTGGAATCCCTGTTAGTTTAGTAGATATAGATCAGCGATTTTAGTCTGGGTGGGTTCGAAAGAAACCCAGTTTTTCCAGGGATTCGGTGAATCAGTCTCGGGAGTTGGCGGACGTCAAGACACATCGATTTATGTCAGTGTGGACAATAGAACATGACACACATACGCCACGAATTGTGTCAACGTCACCTATACTCAGAGGCGTAGCGAGAAGGGGGGGGGTGCGGACCACACCTGGTGACACCAATTAGGGGGGGTGACACCAAGGCAAAAAATAGCAAAATATTTAGAGAAAAACTTGAGGGGAGGGTGCAAATCGAAAGTTTGAGGGGGGGGGGGTGCAAATCGAAAGTTGGGGGGGGGGTGCAAATCGAAAATTTGAAAGTTTGTCTCAGGTAAGGGTTGCTACGCCTCTGGGGGGTGACACCATTAAGTGCATTAGGTGACACCCGACCTCGCTACGCCACTGCCTATATTGAGTATACAGGCGCACGTTGATCGCGTATATGCGTGCTTTGAGGAACATACTTTTTATTTCTATACCGTGGACAACATTCGACTTGTAACTTTCGTGATGGTCATTTATCGCGGAACTGTGTGTAAGTCAGCGGCCTAGCTAAATGATTTGCAATGCGTATTTGAGAAATTCTAACCTAGCACCGTCAGAACTAAGAGAATACTTCCTTAAGCTCAGTGTATCTTACAGGCATCTCTTCCAGCCCCCCCCCCCCCCCGAATGAAATGCAATTTATATAGAAAACATATACTTTTACCAGTACCCCCCCCCCCCCTGGAGAAAAAAGTCTGAAAGAAACACTGCCTAAACTGCACGGAGATAGAAAATGCCAGAACACAACGCTCGCTGAATTCAAGGTAAATCCGCGCATTTTTGATAGGCAACAGCGCAAATCACACTGTTTTGCTTTATTTAAATATTCTTTATAATGTTTATGTTTTTGAGTGAAAATCATATTTGAATGGTTTAGCGCGGTTCATTCTCTGCACCAGTAAAATACATACTTATGTTTTGAATTTGAAAAGAAAAATCATATTTTATTTTTATTAAGGAGGGTTCGGTGGATGAAGTTGGTGGCAGTGTTTCTTCCAGACTTTTTTCTCCGGGGGGGCACTTGAAATCTTCGGGGGGGGGGGGGGGCGGTAAACTTTCTTCGGGGGGGCGGACACTGTTAAAAATATATATTTTCTATATAAACTATATAAATTTCATTTCGTTCGGGGGGGCGGTAAAAATTTTTCGGGGGGGCTTCGCCGAAGAGATGCCTGGAAGAAACTCTGGTTGGTGGGGCTCGATACTGTCAAAAAGATTAAGAACCTCTGATCTAGATCTTATAGATTCTATGTCTAATCTAGTTAGTCCTACACAAATAGTTATTCTATTTCTATTGTCCAATGCGTAGCAAGGGAGGGGGGGGGGGGGGGTTAAGAGCCTCGTATTTAGATCTATAGAATGGAATAAAAATCGCGTATATGCCTCGTTTGAATTGATGAAAGAAGCAACTTTTAAATACAATTCTACCTTACCCTTGCGGAGGGTGATTCACGTACACTGAAGGTTCGAGTTTTTTGTCCTTATGTGACATGCATCTATTATTACAGCGATATGTGTGAAATAAAAAATTACGTCACGAGTTTCAGAATGCATTATTGGTAACAATTGAATCATAACAAATGTCTTTGAATCTCTTCTCTTCTGAGGTCGCAGCAATGCACGAGAAGGGTAAGCCAGAGATAATAATTATAAACGCTTCTGTCAAAACCACATTCATATATATATATATATATATATATATATATATATATATATATATATATATATATATATATATATATATATATATATATATATATATATATAACTTTATATAACATGTAACTTTGGAAAGTTAATAAACAATTAAATGCCCCGGCATAGTGCGGTTTTGGCACCCCGGGATTCCCATTAGCACTATGGCGCCTTCGTTCGTTTTAAAGAGTTCGATACACTGTTGATACGGTGGGCTACTATAATCGTCGGATGACCTGCGCCTACATTCGTTTTAAAGACAACCTACCATAGGATCACAGTGATACACAAAATTCGATGCTTAAAAATGCATACCTGGCGGTCCCGTCGCGGTAGTGTAACCGGTAGCTCCCGAGAGCGCCTCGCTTCATCCTTGGGCGGTCGTCGAGGTGTGCTATACCTCACTATTACAGAAGATGATTAGCGTACACCAGTAGCGTAGCGAGTGGGGCGGGGGGTGGCGGGGGGGGGGGGACATATGTCCCCGGGCGCCGACCTTAGGGGGGCGCCAAAATGGGTCGGAAAAATAAATTGAAAGGTTGAGGTGGGTGGAAATCGAAAGTGTGAAGGGGGGAGCAAATCAAAATCTTGTTGAGGGGGGGGGGGTGCAAATCGAAATCTTGAGGGGGGGGGGGTGCAAATCGAAAAGTTTGTCCCCGGGCGCCGGGAAGGGTCGCGCTACGCCTCTAGCGTACACTCAAGCTTTCAAATAACTCGCATGGAACGTCTGGTCGGTAGTGTGGACGAACCCACACCCCAACAACTAAGATTCTAGAAATATAGCGCCTAATCTATTTACATCAAATAACTCAGTTTCAGAAAAGGACACGCGTCTAAAAATACACGATTGATAATGGATTTATAAAATCCTCTTAAGAGACCGAAGCATATATATATATATATATATATATATATATATATATATATATATATATATATATATATATATATATATATAGGATATCCAAGTCTCATTGTGAGGTACAACTGATTTCCTTACCCTGTGAAAAGTCCTCCTAGTGTCCAGGCTATTTAAAGATGGTGTAGGCCAACAGAGGTACCTCAAAAACTCTGCTTTCTATCCTCGGTCACAAAATTACAGAATCAAAAGAATTATTCCCATTCCTCGATTTCAAATCAACAATCACGCATACGAGAAGGCTATCGCTGCACCGGTTTGACTTTTTACAGAATATTTTGTACACTTAGTGACAACGTAATTTTATGCCAGCTGACGAACTTAGCGAGAAGAGTTTAACTCCCCTCGTGGTCTATCACTGGAGTGAGGCTCTCAGCTGGCTGTTTGCTGATGGGCAGGCAGGTGCTCGAATAATTATCGTACAACTGATAATGTAGGTATGTGAGTTAACCATCAACACCTCCATTCAATACAGGAACATTTTACACATGCTAACGACCATGTGTCGGGTGGGGTGGGGGAGGTGGCAGCAGGGGTCTACTAAGGCCATTAATAAGCCAGTGGTACCCTTTTTTTCGGACCTAATAAATAAATAAATAGAGGAAACAAAATCTTTACTCAGCACCACCACTACTTGAGTGTTCCTACCCCAGTGACTTCACTACCCCCACCACAGTGACCTTACAACCCACACCACAGTGACCTTACAACCCCCACCAGTGACCTTACAACCCCCACCAGTGACCTTACAATCCCCACCACAGTGACCTTACAACCCCCACCAGTGACCTTACAACCCCCACCAGTGACCTTACAACCCCCATATCAGTGACATTACAATCCCCACCCAAGTGACGTTACAACCCCCAACACAGTGACCTTGCAACCCCCACCAGTGACCTTACAACCCCTACCACAGTGACCTTACCCCCCACCACAGTGACCTCACAACCCCACCACAGTGACCTTACAACCCCACCACAGTGACCTTACAACCCCCACCACAGTGACCTTACAACCCCACCACAGTGACCTTACAACCCCCACCACAGTGACCTTACTACCCCCACCACAGTGACCTTACTACCCCCACCACAGTGACCTTGCAACCCTCATCACAGTGACCTTGCAACCCCCACCACAGTGACCTTACTACCCCCACCACAGTGACCTTACAAACCCCACCGCAGTGACCTTACTACCCTCACCCCAACAAGAAGCTGCTCAGAGCATACAGAAGTCTGACGTTCTACTGGTACCAATGTTTATAGTAAAAGAAATAGCATCCAACTCATTCATGTATAGCCTCAGACAGACGGAGGCGATGGGCGGTAGATAGGGAGTTGGGGGTGGGGGAGGCAATGCACAATTACACGCACATACACACATTCTTACACACTTCCACAATCGGAGACGGTTATTCTATGTAAAACAAACTTTTCAGTTGCCGTTACCACACACACACTTTCCCCCCCCCCCCCCCCCCACCAGTTATTAATGATCTTCACGTAGAATTGTTCTCTCTTTAATCAACAATCGTCCGTCTTGGTGTCACCCCACCCCCATTTTAAATGAGATGTTTCTAAAAGACAAATCGTTAGTGAATATACTCTTCAACTTTATGTTGAACTTGGTTTATTTTCTTTTATTATTGCTCATCAATATATTTTAGAACACACAATAGTAACATGGCCAAGTAAAAATTAAAAAAAAAGTAAATTTAAATATGGAATATTTTTGAGAATATAAAAAACTGTAACATTTGAATAATGGCTGCATTGGACAATCAAACAAAATGGCGGGTTAAATCTTAATGCTGTACTCATGAACAATAGTTCTAGTCATCATTCAACGCTTGCCACATTCTCGCTTCCTGTCATTTTTGTCATGCCAAGCAGAGTTCATCTTAGAATTTATACAGAAAATGTATATAACACAAATTAATTTAAGTAAATAATCACAACAACAACAACAACCAATTTTTTTTTAAATCACCCAAATTGTTCATGTTTTCGTTCATAAATTTTTAATTGAGTTCTTTTGGTTTAACTCCACTTTTCTTTTAAGGAGGTTGGTGAATTTGGTGAACTCTTTTAATACAAATGGGTGTTTCGCCCGCTCAACTCACTAACAGAACCAAACTGCATGCAAACAGACGAGCAATTTCTAGAACGTTCCACGTCAACATTTCTCCATTGTTACGGTGTGTAAATCTCACACTCTCCAACATAATAAATGTATGTATAAGTATATGATACTTCGACTATAGACAAAAAATGTATATGAGACATAGGTTATCGCTTTGAACATGTTATTACACAAATAATTCCTGTACATGGCGTTAACAGGAAGCATAAGTATAAAAGCCTCAACAAACAGGACATGGAGATATTTGATAATTGTCTCCCTATAATTTTTTTATATTGCTTTTCTTGTCTTAAAAAAATCAAACTGTCTGTCATGTTATCAAAATAGTATAACACCTAATCGCATTCACTATTATAACACCTAATCGCATTCACTATTATAACACCTAATCTCATTCACTATTATAACACCTAATCGCTTTCACTATTATAACACCTAATTGCAGGCGGATTATATGCATTTTTTTATACTTTTTCATGGGATTCATAATCTTCGTTGGTTTTTATGTACATGTATTATTTTATATTTGGCGGCAATAGATCCAAACTAAAGCTATATCTACTGATCAACATTACAGGAGAATAAAAGATTACTGATATTGTCAACAGCACTAGTAGAAATTAATCTAAATAAAAACTACTGGTTTGTGGTCTTGGGTAAAATAAAATATAATAAATTCAAGTTATGTTGGTTAAAATCAAACCGGAATTGAGTTTGAAAATTGTCACGATAAAAAAACACACAAATGACATCACACTAAGTCAGCTGGACACATTTTTTGCTCTCCACTTTTTAGCTGCATGTTCTTCATCAACTGTGCTGTCCTTAAAGTGGGTCAACCCCCCCCCCCCCCTCCGTGTCGTTGCTGATCTTGATTGACACTTCATGGTCAACTAATTATGCAGGTAATTTAAGTAAACAGTAGCACATGTTGTAGAGTATCCAATGGTCAACCAATTATAGAGGTAATTTAAATCAACAGTAGAAAACTCTGTAGGGTAATCCAATTGTCTTTGCTGATTCTATCAGTGGGTACAGAAGTCTATTTTAGATTGTGTCAATCACCTTCAAAAATCAGTGGACAGCATCGGACTGCCCACCATACAATCAGTGGACAGCTTAACACAAATGTAGCAATCGGACTGTCCACTATACAATCAGTGGACAGCGTAGCACAAATGTAACAATCGGACTGTCCACTATACAATCAGTGGACAGCTTAGCACAAATGTAGCAATCGGACTGTCCACTATACAATCAGTGGACAGCTTAGCACAAATGTAGTAATCGGACTGTCCACTTTACAATCAGTGGACATCATAGCACAAATGTAGCAATTGGACTGTCCACTATACAATCAGTGGACAGCATAGCACAAATGTAGCAATCGGACTGTCCACTATACAATCCCAGGAAAAAAAATTCCATAGCCTCAGCATAAATTAAAACAATAATCCCCAGAAATATAATCCTTAGAAGTTGAGCTTTTACACTCATATTGTATTCTTTCTATTGACATCAAATCTGCTGTCGTCAATTTTGATTCCCAGCGTCTCAAAATCTAGGTCAAGGATTTCTTCTTCTTCTGCCGTCTCACGGGCCATGTACAGCTGGCTCATGGCTTTCTTGGTCGCCTCGTCCTCAAACTGGGACTGCCCGAACACCTCGTCGTAGAAATATTCCTCCTTAGCCTCATTCTGAGCCTGAGCCTCGTAATCATCGATGGTGAACATCTCCTCGACGTCACCTTCCGGTTTCGGATTGTGCCCAGTCTCAAACACATCCGGTTCATCCAGAGCTCGTCTGCTGCTACAAGTCGATGACCTCCGTGTTCGTGTGTACTTCCGACACGGCAGCCTGTCCAGTGTGCTGGGGATTAGGAGGTAGAGTGTAGGTTAATGCAGCTATAAATGTGTTAGGTTAATCCAACTATAAGCATAAATGTGTTAGGTTAATCCAACTATAACCATAAATGTGTTAGGTTAATCCAGCTGTAACCATAAATGTGTTAGGTTAATCCAACTATAACCATAAATGTGTTAGGTTAATCCAGCTGTAACCATAAATGTGTTAGGTTAATCCAACTATAACCATAAATGTGTTAGGTTAATCCAGCTATAACCTAACTTTAAAGTGTTAGGTTAATCCAACTATAACCATAAATGTGTTAGGTTAATCCAGCTATAACCTAACTTTAAAGTGTTAGGTTAATCCAACTATAACCATAAATGTGTTAGGTTAATCCAGCTATAACCTAACTTTAAAGTGTTAGGTTAATCCAACTATAACCATAAATGTGTTAGGTTAATCCAGCTATAACCTAACTTTAAAGTGTTAGGTTAATCCAACTATAACCATAAATGTGTTAGGTTAATCCAGCTATAACCTAACTTTAAAGTGTTAGGTTAATCCAACTATAACCATAAATGTGTTAGGTTAATCCAGCTATAACCTAACTTTAAAGTGTTAGGTTAATCCAACTATAACCATAAATGTGTTAGGTTAATCCAGCTATAACCTAACTTTAAAGTGTTAGGTTAATCCAACTATAACCATAAATGTGTTAGGTTAATCCAGCTATAACCTAACTTTAAAGTGTTAGGTTAATCCAACTATAACCATAAATGTGTTAGGTTAATCCAGCTATAACCTAACTTTAAAGTGTTAGGTTAATCCAACTATAACCATAAATGTGTTAGGTTAATCCAGCTATAACCTAACTTTAAAGTGTTAGGTTAATCCAACTATAACCATAAATGTGTTAGGTTAATCCAGCTATAACCTAACTTTAAAGTGTTAGGTTAATCCAACTATAACCATAAATGTGTTAGGTTAATCCAGCTATAACCTAACTTTAAAGTGTTAGGTTAATCCAACTATAACCATAAATGTGTTAGGTTAATCCAGCTATAACCTAACTTTAAAGTGTTAGGTTAATCCAACTATAACCATAAATGTGTTAGGTTAATCCAGCTATAACCTAACTTTAAAGTGTTAGGTTAATCCAACTATAACCATAAATGTGTTAGGTTAATCCAGCTATAACCTAACTTTAAAGTGTTAGGTTAATCCAACTATAACCATAAATGTGTTAGGTTAATCCAGCTATAACCTAACTTTAAAGTGTTAGGTTAATCCAACTATAACCATAAATGTGTTAGGTTAATCCAGCTATAACCTAACTTTAAAGTGTTAGGTTAATCCAACTATAACCATAAATGTGTTAGGTTAATCCAGCTATAACCTAACTTTAAAGTGTTAGGTTAATCCAACTATAACCATAAATGTGTTAGGTTAATCCAGCTATAACCTAACTTTAAAGTGTTAGGTTAATCCAACTATAACCATAAATGTGTTAGGTTAATCCAGCTATAACCTAACTTTAAAGTGTTAGGTTAATCCAACTATAACCATAAATGTGTTAGGTTAATCCAGCTGTAACCATAAATGTGTTAGGTTAATCCAACTATAACCATAAATGTGTTAGGTTAATCCAGCTATAACCTAACTTTAAAGTGTTAGGTTAATCCAGCTATAACCTAACTTTAAAGTGTTAGGTTAATCCAGCTATAACCATAAATGTGTTAGGTTAATCCAGCTATAACCTAACTTTAAAGTGTTAGGTTAATCCAACAATAACCATAAATGTGTTAGGTTAATCCAGCTGTAACCATAAATGTGTTTGGTTAATCCAGCTACCCTATAACCTAACTTTAATGTGTTAAAGTAATCTACCTATGACCCTAACTTTAATGTGTTAGTTAATAAACTGTAACACTAACATGAATGAGCTGGTTTATTAATATTATAGGTATAACCCTAACTTGTATATGTTAGTTTAATCTAATTATAAAAATAACTCGAGCGCTTATGTTTAGTAATGTATATACTATATCTATATATATAAAGCAAAGTGGTCGGGTGCCCGATAGGGCACTTCCCGGCGCCGCAGGCGCGTCAAATTTGGCACGAAGGTGCCTTATGGCGATAGAACACGAGGGCCGGTGACGGTTCGACAAAAAGTCTACGGAGAGGGGGTCAAAACTGACCTCGACTGACCGGCGCCTTATATGAGCTCTATTACGAAAAAAAATTTCCTCCGACGACCCCCCTTGAAATTTTGTGAGGTGGTAGGAGAACGCCTAGGGGTGTCACAAAAAACTCGGCATATCTCGGAAAAATCGGGAAGTGGGTCAAAACTGACCAGTCGTATTTCCCTATATAATCTTTGTATTTTATGGGAAAAACAGAGGGTCATTTCAAAACGGATTTTAGGGCCTTTACCCTCTTTACATCTCGCTAATTTTCAGCAAGTTTATAGGTAAATGGCTTGGCCGTACGGCTGACCTGTCAGTTTCACTCAAAGCCCTCGACGAGGGCTAAAAAGTGACCGCGAGTGAAATTCTCTTTATATGAGCTCTATTACGGAAAAAAAATTCCTCCGACGACCCCCCTTGAAATTTTGTGAGGTGGTAGGAGAACGCCTAGGCGTGTCACAAAAAACTCGGCATATCTCGGAAAAATCGGGAAGTGGGTCAAAACTGACCAGTCGTATTTCCCTATATAATGTTTGTATTTTATGGGAAAAACAGAGGGTCATTTCAAAACGGATTTTAGGGCACTTACCCTCTTTACATCTCCCTAATTTTCAGCATGTTTATAGGTAAATGGCTTGGCCGTACGGCTGACCTGTCAGTTTCACTCAAAGCCCTCGACGAGGGCTAAAAAGTGACCGCGAGTGAAATTCTCTTTATATGAGCTCTATTACGAAAAAAAATTTCCTCCGACGACCCCCCTTGATATTTTGTGAGGTGGTAGAAGAACACCTAGGGGTGTCACAAAAAACTCGGCATATCTGGGAAAACTTCGTAAAGCGGTCAAAACTGACCAGTTGTATTTCCCTATATAATCTTTGTATTTTATGGGAAAAACAGAGGGTCATTTCAACGCAGACTTTAGGGTACTTAAGCTAAGTATATCTGGCTAATTTTTTGCATGCTCCTAGATCAATGGCTTGACCTTTAGGGAAAACTGTCGGTTACACTCAAAGCCCTCGACGAGGGCTAAAACGTGACCGCGAGTGAAATTCTCTTAATATGAGCTCTATTACGAAAATTTTTTTCCTCCGACGACCCCCCTTGATATTTTGTGAGGTGGTAGAAGAACACCTAGGGGTGTCACAAAAAACTCGGCATATCTGGGAAAACTTCGTAAAGCGGTCAAAACTGACCAGTTGTATTTCCCTATATAATCTTTGTATTTTATGGGGAAAACAGAGGGTCATTTCAACGCAGACTTTAGGGTACTTAAGCTAAGTATATCTGGCTAATTTTTTGCATGCTCCTAGATCAATGGCTTGACCTTTAGGGAAAACTGTCGGTTACACTCAAAGCCCTCGACGAGGGCTAAAAAGTGACCGCGAGTGAAATTCTCTTTATATGAGCTCTTTTACGAAAAAATTTTTCCTCCGACGACCCCCCTTGATATTTTGTGAGGTGGTAGAAGAACACCTAGGGGTGTCACAAAAAACTCGGCATATCTGGGAAAACTTCGTAAAGCGGTCAAAACTGACCAGTTGTATTTCCCTATATAATCTTTGTATTTTATGGGAAAAACAGAGGGTCATTTCAACGCAGACTTTAGGGTACTTAAGCTAAGTATATCTGGCTAATTTTTTGCATGCTCCTAGATCAATGGCTTGACCTTTAGGGAAAACTGTCGGTTACACTCAAAGCCCTCGAGGAGGGCTAAAAAGTGACCGCGAGTGAAATTCTCTTTATATGAGCTCTATTACGAAAAAAATTTTCCTCCGACGACCCCCCTTGATATTTTGTGAGGTGGTAGAAGAACACCTAGGGGTGTCACAAAAAACTCGGCATATCTGGGAAAACTTCGTAAAGCGGTCAAAACTGACCAGTTGTATTTCCCTATATAATCTTTGTATTTTATTGGAAAAACAGAGGGTCATTTCAAGGCAGACTTTAGGGTACTTAAGCTAAGTATATCTGGCTAATTTTTTGCTTGCTCCTAGATCAATGGCTTGACCTTTAGGGAAAACTGTCGGTTACACTCAAAGCCCTCGACGAGGGCTAAAAAGTGACCGCGAGTGAAATTCTCTTTATATGAGCTCTATTACGAAAAAAAATTTCCTCCGACGACCCCCCTTGATATTTTGTGAGGTGGTAGAAGAACACCTAGGGGTGTCACAAAAAACTCGGCATATCTGGGAAAACTTCGTAAAGCGGTCAAAACTGACCAGTTGTATTTCCCTATATAATCTTTGTATTTTATGGGAAAAACAGAGGGTCATTTCAATGCGGATTTTAGGTTACTTAAGTTCTGTACATCATGCTAAGTTTTTGCATACACTACTTTAGATGACTAGGCCGTATGTAAAAACTGTTGGTCAGACTCAAAGCCCTCGACGAGGGCTAAAAGATGATCTTGAGTGAAATTCTCCTTATATGAGATATATAGATAAATAAATTGACGAACGATCCCCTTAATATTATGTGACATCGTAGACCGACCCTGGAGGGTAACAAAAAAACCTTATTTCCGTCGGAAACAGCCATTATAGTCGTTAAATTTGTTCATATAACGTAATTTCTTATATAAGTAAACAATATAAGTAAACAATGACAATCGTCATACGTTCAGTTTTCAAGGGAGGTAACGTTTTTAAAATTATTAGTTTTTCAAATAATTGTATACTATTTTAAACAGAAACAGAAAATGACGAAGTATAGCATTTGTTTTAGTACAAAATTAAGTTGTTAATTCAGTTACGTATCGTAATTAAATAAATTAATTAATTTCAAAAGGCAATGCAATATAAATTATGAGATATACTGTTTATGGAACCAGTGTAGTTCTAATTCCATTTTAGTTATACCTTGCGTACTTTCCACATAATTTGCTCTGAGAACGGAATTTAAACAACAAACAACCACATTTTTCTAAAGTTAGCATTACTGTTTAAATTTAATTAAGCACTTCACACCTAATCAATCGCTAAATAATTAAGTATTCAAATTCTCAAATGTTTTCAAGAACCTAAGCGAAGCTAGGCAGTATGCCTAGTATTTAATAAATCTAGATTCTTTAACTTAACCAGTTACTGATTCTATAGCTATAGATAGTAAGATAGGGTACACATATTAAAAACATGATATCACTGTATAATTTATAGGCCTATTTCCAACTGTGTTGCAAGCACACACGGAAACACACTTACCCGTTTTTCCTTAAGTAGATATAAAGAGCAACAAGAGCCGCAACAACAGCAATCAACGTGACGACAACGGCAATAATTTTTCCTGTCGTGTCTGTTACAAAAGAAAAGGTTGTAGCTGTAGTGCATGGGTGTGGTAGGTGGGTGTGGTAGGTGGGTGGGGTGTGTCGGGTGGGGAGGGTGGGTGGGGTGTGGCGTGTGGGTTTGTTGGTGGGTGGGGTGGAGGTGTTGTGGTGAGTTATTGTGTGGAGTGGATGTGTTGTGGGTGGGTGGGGGTTTGTTGGTGGTTGAGGTTGAGGTGTTGGGTGAGTGTGGAGTGGAGTGTTGTGGGTGGGATGGAGATGTGTATGATAGGAGGTATTGTGGGTAGGTGTCTGTGTATAAATCAGTGGCGTGCAAAAAAGAAAAAAAGATAACAGTTTTAAAAAACTTATCTTCACACTAGAAAGACACATCAATGCTACACTAAACTGACCAATGGCCCCTACACTATAAACTGACCATTGGCCCCTACACTATAAACTGACCAATGGCCCCTACACTATAAACTGACCAATGGCCCCTACACTATAAACTGACCAATGGCCCCTACACTATAAACTGACCAATGGCCCCTACACTATAAACTGACCAATGGCCCCTACACTATAAACTGACCAATGGCCCCTACACTATAAACTGACCAATGGCCCCTACACTATAAACTGACCAATGGCCCCTACACTATAAACTGACCAATGGCCCCTACACTATAAACTGACCAATGGCCCCTACACTATAAACTGACCAATGGCCCCTACACTATAAACTGACCAATGGCCCCTACACTATAAACTGACCAATGGCCCCTACACTATAAACTGACCAATGGCCCTTACACTATAAACTGACCAATGGTCCCTACACTATAAACTGACCATTAGCCCCTACACTATACACTGACCAATTTCCCCTACACTATAAACTGACCAATGGCCCAGAGGCGTAGCGAGGGGGGGACATATGTACCCGGGCGCCGACCTTAGGGGGGGCGCCAAATTGAAAGTGTGAGGGGGGGTGCAAATGAAAAGTTCGAGGGGGGGGGGGTGCAAATGAAAAGTTCGAGGGTGGGGTGCAAATCGAAAATTTGCTCCCAAGGGGGGGGGGGTGGTGCAAATGAAAAGTTCGAGAGGGGGTGCAAATCGAAAACTTGCTCCCGAGGGGGGCGCCAAATTGAAAGTATGTCCCCGGGCGCCGGGAAGGGTCGCTACGCCTCTGCAATGGCCCCTACACTATAAACTGACCAATGTTCCCTATATATACTGACCAATGGTCATTACAACAGCATCTTACCATTGTCTTGTACAGAATGTGCTGGTGTTATAAAATGGGTCACCCAGCTAACACTCTGATTTGTTGCGACCGTAGTGTTTGTCGTGTTTATTGGAATTGTTGTAGTTGTAGTTGGTGTAGATGTATCCATTATGTTGCCCGAGGAAGACATGTTGACGACCTGATCTGCTTCTAATCACCGCTAAATGTGGCCATGGCTTTTTACAATTACACTGAAAAGAAAAAGAACAGATTGCAACGAATGTAGTTCAAGTTGTGTTAGATAAGTTTTTATAGCTTCTGCCAATCATCATTTGTAGTGCTTTTTAAAGGTTTTTAAACCAAAAATGAGATAGGAAAACTAAAGGTTTGGGGTGAATATAACGCATTCAGACACCTTAAATAACATACTCTATGAAAACAACGTATTCGGACACCTTAAATAAACTCTATGAAAACAACGTATTCAGACACCTTAAATATATATACTCAATGAAAACAACGTATTCAGACACCTTAAATATATATACTCAATGAAAACAACGTATTAAGACACCTTAAATATACTCTATGAAAACAACGTATTCGGACACCTTAAATAAACTCAATGAAAACAACGTATTAAGACACCTTAAATATACTCTATGAAAACAACGTATTAAGACACCTTAAATATACTCAATGAAAACAACGTATTCAGACACCTTAAATATATATACTCTATGAAAACAACGTATTCGGACACCTTAAATAAACTCAATGAAAACAACGTATTAAGACACCTTAAATATACTCTATGAAAACAACGTATTAAGACACCTTAAATATACTCAATGAAAACAACGTATTCAGACACCTTAAATATACTCAAAGAAAACAACGTATTCAGACACCTTAAATATACTCTATGAAAACAACGTATTCAGACACCTTAAATATACTCAATGAAAACAACGTATTAAGACACCTTAAATATACTCTATGAAAACAACGTATTAAGACACCTTAAATATACTCAATGAAAACAACGTATTCAGACACCTTAAATATACTCTATGAAAACAACGTATTAAGACACCTTAAATATACCCAATGAAAACAACAAATATATATACTCTATATACTCCAAGTCAGTGTGTGAAGTAGTGCGTTTGGACTGGCATTGTTGGTAGGTTTGGAATAGGTTTTGGAGTAGGGTTTGGGGTTAGGCAATTGGGTTATGCATTTTGGGTGCTTATGATTGGATGAAGGGGGTTGGACCCGGATGTTCAGAAGCCGATGTGCTGTATGGGTTTGTATGGTGAATGGGTTGGTCTGTTGTGTGGGTAAGTGTGTTGTGTGGGTTAGTGTGTTGTGTGGGTTGGTCTGTTGTGTGGGTAAGTGTGTTGTGTGTGTGTTGTGTAGGCTAGTGTGTTGTGTGGGTTAGTGTGTTGTGTGGGTTAGTGTGTTGTGTGGGTAAGTGTGTTGTGTGGGTTAGTGTGTTGTGTGGGTTAGTGTGTTGTGTGGGTTAGTGTGTTGTGTGGGTTAGTGTGTCATGTGGGTTAGTGTGTTGTGTGGGTTAGTGTGTTGTGTGGGTAAGTGTGTTGTGTGGGTTAGTGTGTTGTGTGTTGTGTGGGTAAGTGTGTTGTGTGGGTAAGTGTGTTGTGTGGGTTAGTGTGTTATGTGGGTTAGTGTGTTGTGTGGGTTAGTGTGTTGTGTGGGTCAGTATGTTGTGTGGGTAAGTGTGTTGTGTGGGTTAGTGTGTTGTGTGGGTAAGTGTGTTGTGTGGGTTAGTGTGTTGTGTGGGTAAGTGTGTTGTGTGGGTTAGTGTGTTGTGTGGGTTAGTGTGTTGTGTGTTGTGTGGGTTAGTGTGTTGTGTGGGTTAGTGTGTTGTGTGGGTTAGTGTGTTGTGTGGGTTAGTATGTTGTGTGGGTTAGTGTGTTGTGTGGGTAAGTGTGTTGTGTGGGTTAGTGTGTTGTGTGGGTTAGTATGTTGTGTGGGTTAGTGTGTTGTGTGGGTTAGTGTGTTGTGTGGGTTAGTGTGTTGTGTGGGTTAGTGTGTTGTGTGGGTTAGTGTGTTATGTGGGTTAGTGTGTTGTGTGGGTTAGTGTGTTGTGTGGGTCAGTGTGTTGTGTGGGTTAGTGTGTTATGTGGGTTAGTGTGGGTTAGTGTGTTGTGTGTTGTGTGGGTTAGTGTGTTGTGTGGGTAAGTGTGTTGTGTGTTGTGTGGGTTAGTGTTTTGTGTAGGTTAGTGTTTTGTGTGGGTTAGTGTGTTGTGTGGGTTAGGGTGTTGTGTGGGTAGGGTTAGAGTGTGTTGGTGTGTCGAGGTGTGTGGAGGTTATAAATAGACGATCACTAATAAAAATAAAATATGTACGTTTTTTTTCTTCAGTAAAGCATTCAATTAAAGCGTGTGTTTAGTTTTTTTTTCCGTTTGAGGTTATTAAATATGCAAATAATATACACCGTAGCACTGACTAATTAGCATACATTTCGTAATATTCTAAGCGTCTTACCAGAGTTAAAAAACGCAACATTTTTTATTCATAAGTTCCACATTAAGAAAGTTCTAGCTTTTCCGACTTTTAACGCTAATATATGCTCTATACTTGAGCTCTAGATTAATAAATCCTCTAATTGATCGACCCCCGCCTTTGTTTATTGGTCTGACTTGTAAATTAAAAGAAAATATTGGCAAAATGAACTGGGGAAAAAAAAGAATCAATAGACCAACACATACACACGGGATTTATATTGTATTATAGACTTAGTGTGCTGGATAGTTATACTGCATTTAAGACGTGGATTGTTTGCTATTGTAAAATAATCGATATTAGAGTAGCTTAAAAAATATAAATCAGATTGGGTTGTGTATAGATCTACAAGGGGGGGGGGGTAAACTTGTGACGCTGCATGTTAACCTACATGTTTTTTTTTCTAGATAAATTCTGATCATCATTTACCAAGTAACCACATTTGTCGATAACCACCGCCCTAAATGGATTTTGCCACACAAAGGTCATAGGTCAGATACTTAATTTCTCAACTTCAGGTCAAACTTGAACGTCCAACCTCAGATCAGACTTTAAATTGTGCACTGTACCAGACGACCAACTTTAAATTGTACACTGTACCAGACGACCAACTTTAAATTGTACACTGTACCAGACGACCAACTTTAAATTGTACACTGTACCAGACGACCAACTTTAAATTGTACACTGTACCAGACGACCAACTTTAAATTGTACACTGTACCAGACGACCAACTTTAAATTGTGCACTGTACCAGAGTACCAACTTTAAATTGTGCACTGTACCAGACGACCAACTTTAAATTGTGCACTGTACCAGACGACCAACTTTAATTTGTACACTGTACCAGACGACCAACTTTAAATTGTGCACTGTACCAGACGACCAACTTTAAATTGTGCACTGTACCAGACGACCAACTTTAAATTGTGCACTGTACCAGACGACCAACTTTAAATTGTGCACTGTACCGGACGACCAACTTTAAATTGTGAGTAGTAGTATATTAGGTCCCTTTTGGTTAGCATTTTTGGCGGAGGAGTCAAGGCGCAGGCGCAAAGGTTATATAGTAAAATACTCGGGAGGAGCAGGCGCAGCCTGGGACAATGAGATATAGCAAAATACTCCCAGCCTGGCGCATCGCAGGGTGAGGAGCGAAGGGTGAAGGCGCAAAGACATAGTAAAATACTACGCCAACCGGGGTTGGCGCAGGTGGTGGGGAAGTAGGTCACCAGTGACCTTGTGACGTAATCATTGACCTTGTGACGTAATTAGTGACTTTGTGACGTCATCACTGACCTAGTTACGTAATTTTAATGCGTTTTTTTAACTAGATTTAATGAGTTTTTAAAATTTTAATTAATTTTTGACCTAGTTACGTAATTTTAATGTGTTTTTATTACGTAATTGTTTAATTTGTTTGATTTAAATTGTTTAATTACTTTGTTTATATTGTGTAATTTTTATTAACGAATTACGTAATTTGATTATTTGTTTACTTTTTAATTATTTTTATTTTGTTTATTTTTAATTTTATTTTATTTTATAATTAGTTAAATTATTATTAACTAGTTACGTAATTTGATTTTAATTACTTTTGTTTATTTATTTATTTATTTGTATGTATGTTTAAAATTCTCCCCTACAACGCGAACGTATACTTTGTATACCACCCTTTAACCAACCGTGCAACATGTGTTACATATCGATCCGCAATCCTTTGTTTTTGTCAAACACTGGACAACGGGCGCGTTAATATTGATTCCACCCACGGGCCATCACAGCATGATGTCCCACCTAATTAAATTTTGTTATGCTTCACCGAGTTTCCCCGCTCGGTTTGACAGGTCATGATAATTAACGACGTACATTAAGTGCCTCTCCGCGTTAAGTGTGGGAACATCTGTTACCACTTTAATTGGTTTTACCACTCGGTTGGGTCCCGTGCTTTTCACTAACAGTTATACGGACAGTATCATAGGTTTTTCATCGAGTAAAGAAATAGTATTGAGCGACTCGGGTCGAGCCCGTGTGTTGTATGTAGTTGGTATATCCATGTTTTGTTGTTGGTTGGTGTAGAGTTTATACCAGGGTCGGTGAAGTTTTCACCGAGGTTGGTTTTGAACTCGGACCATGCATGTTTAGGAATTGCTAGGTGTAGAGTTTATACTAGGGTGGTATGGTTTTGGTTTCACCATGGCTTGGTTCAAAGTTGATACATGTATGCTTTGGAGTTGGTAGGTTTCAAACCTGCCTCGGTGAAGTTTTCACCGAGGCAGGTTACAAAGTTGATACAGGCATGTTTTGGAAGTGTTAGGGGCCGAATCCATACTAGAGTGGGAAGGATTTTGTTTTCACTGAGTGATGTTGGTTCACGGATGTTTTGGAAGGGGTTGGTGTAGAGTCTATACTAGGGTCGGTGAAGTTTTCACCGAGGCAGGGTTCGAAGCTAGACCATATATGTTTAGGAATTGTTAGGGGTAGAGTTCATACTAGGGTCGGGGGAGTTTTGTTAACACCGAGGCATGTTGGTGCATACATGTTCTTGGAATTGTTGTGGGTAGAATGTATACTAGGGTCGGTGAAGTTTTCACCTAGGTAGGTTTCAAAGTTGTTACATGTAGGGCCTATGTTTTGGAGTTGGATTAGGGCCGTGTTCATACTAAGGTCGGTGAAGTTTTCACCGAGGCCTGTTTCAAACTCTGTCCATCCATGTCTTGGAGTTGTTGCTGATAGAATTTATACTAGGGTCGGTGAAGTTTTCCCGATGTAATATTATTTTTGTCTTTACCAGTTCGTTTTGTGATTGTGTGTGTGTGTGTGTGTGTGTGTGTGTGTGTGTGTGTGTATGTGAGAGCTTTTTGGTTTGAGTGAAAAAAGTTTGGTTTGCGGTGTATAACAGACACCGATGTTTTGACTGCGTAGGATTTCAAAGTTGGATGGGAAAGTTGTCACACCTTTTAATCAGCTATTACAATAAATCACAAAAGAGCATTTAAATGTATATAAAAATTTTATTTACTTAAAACAACTCCTGTGTGTGTGTGTGTATGTGTGTGTGTGTGTGTGTGTGTGTGTGTGTGAATGTGCAGCCCGTACAAAAGGACAGTCTGGATAATAGCGTCGATGTTCTTCTTCTACCACATCACCCGTTTCCCAACCCCTCAACGTATTCAAACAGAAAATACACTTGACAAGGTCGCCAGGTCCAATGAAGATAAAACCATTTTTAGCCAAACTGATAGGGTCGACCGGGTAGAAGTCGGACCAACACCCTGAAAATGTTTGCAACCTTTCCTCCTCATCATGGAACCTGATGTCACTGTCCCTGTCAGAAGCTGGGTTGGGTGGTGGTGGTGTCTCATCAAGGGGTTCAATAAAGGTTCCACCTATAGGTCGCTGTACAAACACTCTCTCATAACCTAGATTCACATCCCCTTGATTAGTCTCATGAAAGGTATTGATCATCTGTACAGGATACAATCTCACTTCATCTGGTCCAATATCAAGACCAGTTTCCGTTTGATCCGACATTCCCGTGCTCTCACTGGAATCCCATCCACAGCACTGAAGACAAAAACATTCACCGGACATGGTATAGGGTTCTTATACGGCGGTGTTTATAGTATTCCCTGAATACCACGCCTGGGTGGGCTATCGATCAATGCCGTAAAGAGCTGTTTCCAACTCGGATCCAGTATTTTAAATGGTTGATTTTGATTTCAGTCATGCCTCTTATACAGGATACCGAGTTACATAACTTTCAGGGACAAGTAACAAAACAATAACTCACATCAAAAATTTAAAAAAGACCGTTTATATCATAAGTTTTTATTGAATAAAAACAACCCCATCAGCATACCGTCATGGTTCTGTCTTATTTACATATTTACATTAAAGTCTCGTTAAAGTCATGGTTGGTAAACTAAAGGTTCTTATATGTCTAGGGGAGATGTTGTCACATTGTCTGCGTCTACTCGTCTTTTAATGTAAAAGTAAGAAAGTGAGTTTCTGTGTTGGGTGTAAGTATATATCCCCGTGTTGTATGCTCTGAACCCTGTGTTTGTCCCACCACTTGGTTCCTTTGTTGTGAGGACCTGCATGAAAGATTCTTTGCCTAATGTGTTGTGATTTTTAGATAATCCTTTGGTTGATGTTTTATTATACTCGCCAAAACAGTGGTACGTCTTACTACATAAAGATACCATCCCATCCCCTTCATATTCTAATTTAAACAACCCCGGTGTTCTTTTTTCATAAATTTTCCTAGCCCTACACCCCAGACAATGACTATCTACCGTGCCTTTGCCGCTTATAAATTGTGGTCTATGTGAGTCACATACTTCTGAGGGGAACCATTTATCGTAAATGTCAAAAAACTCGTGTTCTAGTCCCGGTCTAACGGTTTTTAACAAGTCATCGGTACTTAAGGCTACGTATAAACTGTCCGTGTCCATCTCACATAGCTGAAAGTCGGTTCTATCTATATATTTGTCTATAAAGTCATAATAAAATTCTAACATTCTAAGTTTTGCGTACTGATAAACGAAAAAGCCTATCTGAAGAGGGAGATCCCAAACTATCTTCTTTTTTAACGTTTCTACTTCGTAAACAGCGTCGGTAAGTTTTGTCATTTTTTTAAATCGTGGATTATTAATACAATCCCCTATATCCCTATCACTACAGTAGGTCATGTCCGCATGTCGTGTTTTATCCGTCAAAGTTTTACCGTATGCCGCGTTTCCTAACAATTTCATTGTTTCACTAGTTATCGCGTATTTGTCGTCTATGTCCCCCTTTCTTCGCGCGTCTGAAACTGTATCCCCAAATGTCTTAAAACATGCAACTGGATTATATTCAACGACTTGATAAATTTTACTGACTACCAACCCATGATTTAAATACCACTTTAAAAGGGGGGTCGCTAATAAAATTTTCTCCCCTGTAAAGCTACCGATTAAAGTCCGTCTACCGCTAGTTAATAAGTTGTTATCGATCGCGTATTGTCTCATAAACGGTCCGATGTCATCGCGCGTAACGTCCGTATTTTTAAAAATAGGTGTCATCTCACTAAAATGTTCTCTTAAACTATCCGGTACTTTAATGTCGCATTCTATCAGTCCAAAACACGAGTCGTCTAAAACAGAATCGATGATCTGTTTTTCAGTCAGGGGCCATTTCTTACCATAGGTCGGTGTCGGTGTCTTTTGTGATTTGTCAATAGAGTTTAAATAGTCTTTAATAGTTGGGTTCATTTTTTTCTGGTTCCCCCACTCACATTCCCACATTTCTACGACTTTAACGTCAACAGTCTCGGTAAGGTACTTCGTAATTTCGTTTGTCTTTTTAAATAACTCAGTCAAGGGTCTGTTACTAATGGGGTTTACTGTTCTGTCTTTAGTTAAAGGGCAGTCAGGGTGTCCATGAAAGAGGCAGCCATGGAACTGATAAACGGTTCGAGTGTTCGCGTCCCACCCGTCTACTCTTATATGGCGAGATCCTAAGCTAACTTCGCCCCCGTTAAACGCGGTTTTTAAAGTTACCCCCTTTGTTTTTGAAACCCACGATAACCACTGAAAAGCCTGTTCCCCGTAATGATTCGTTTTACGCGGTCTAAACCCCTCCTCACTATTTCTAATAATCGGAAATCCCGTCGGCATTTTTTGCATTAAAGACCATAAATAAAGCGCGTTCGCATCGTACCCCTTAATTGCCTGTACCACCTTTTTACTATTCCCCCTAATGAACGTTTCACCCTTTTCGTGATGTCTATGAAAAATAATGGAGGGGCCCCCTACGATATTATTTCGGATTGTTTTATGTAACTCTGATTCGCGCTCGGAACACAAAGAAAAAGAAACGTTTTTGGGTAGTGTTTTGAATAAGTATTTTAAGGTTACCCCCGGGACAGAAATCGCGTCTTTAAAAATATCAACCCCTAAATTTTTGTAAAAATTAGTTTGCTGCTCGAGCGCTTCGATAAACGGTTTTACATCGATATTGTTATACCAAATAAGATAATCTTTAAACGTTTGCATCCCCTTCTCTACCCAAATTTGCCTACACGTCGCGTACTCCTCGTCTGAAATGTTACAATTTTTTAATGATGAAAAAAAGGCCGAATGCGGAGGTAAAGACGTTTCATCTAAGACGGCTAAATTTTTGACATATTCGTACGGAAAAAATCCCTTGGTCTCTTTAACATTATATGCGGCGAGGTATTTACTATAGCTAAACCCTGGTGCTAGATAATTAACTATATCTAAGAACTTTAATTTATTTGTTGATATACACATAAAATTATTATTTCTTTTAACTACATATTTAAACGGTGTTTGTTTATCTTCTACGTCGTCTTCATCATCGTTACAACTAGCTCTAGGTCCCTCCTCTAACCCCTCTTCTGTGTTTGAATAAGCTAAAAAGTACTGAATAAAATACGGCTTAACGAGATTTATATCATATGTTCCTGAATTAAACCCTATAACCGGCATTTGTCGCAAATACTCGTCTAATCTACCGCTAAGAAACCTATCAAACCCTTTGTCGTTCGACTTATTATCACTACCCCTAGCTTTAGGTGGAAATAACTTCCTGATTTGCTTAAAAACAGGCTCGAACTGTTTTTTCAAAATTCCATAAGCTGCCTCGGCGATTATGTGGAGTCTGTCAATAACTCTAGTCACTAATTCTTGAGGGTCACCAGTCGAAATAAAACAGATGGGTTCGACGAACCCATCTACGTTTGAGGCGACAGAGCAAGACAAAGGCACGTGTTTGGCAACGCTTTTTGTAACTCTACCTAACGTGGGTAACTCGGTATGGTCGAAATAGCATTCGAAATCGTAAGTTGCTCGGAAGGGATAAACAAAGTTACTATCTACATCTAACCCATAGGACGCTAAAAACTCCCAGATTGTTTGCTGTGTCTGATAAACCCCTCCCTTATACCTATCTACGGGTTTCCCCCCATTACACCCTTTCACGTGTCTGTTTAATTGTTTAACGGTGGGCCATAATTTGTTACACACAGAACACGCGAAAGCGTGACCCGCCCCACCTATATTATTAATGTACATAAACTGGTTTTGAAAAAATAAAAGATACACAGTCTCCCTAAACCTATCACTACTTCTAATTTTCGGAGAAAGGATCTGGTTTTCGTTAAATTCAAAAAGCTCAATATTTACACTAAAACACGACTCTAAGAGGGGAATTTCGACCAACCTAACCCCGCTAAAATTATCCAAGGTCCCGAGACCTTGGTGCGCTTGCCACTGTTTCGCGAGTTTTAATGTTGGCTTTCTAAGATCTGTTACGGGTGCTCCTAAATGTGTGGCTAAACATCTAAAAAAGGAAAAATTGTCTGTGTAGGGTTTTGAATGTGAATCGTGTTGTAACATGTTAATGGCATGATTATGTTTAATAAAGTCAGGAATGTCTGTGAGAAGGGATGTGGGTAAAGGATTGTCTGTGGTCGTGTGTAAGTCTACTGCATCTCCCCTAAGGTCGTCTACAGGAAACATAGTGGTGTCTGAATAAATGGTACTGTCATTGTTAGTCTTTACGCGTTTGTTGTTTGCTATATCGTCATACGTCGTATGTCGTTTTAAAGGGCTAGTGTTGGTCGCGGTACAAGCTGTTTGGCTCGCTGAAGGGAGTTGGACAGTATGTGTGTCGGTCACTAATGTGGGTTGGAGTGTTTTTCTATCGGTCGATAATGTGGGTTGGTGTGTTTGTCTGTTAGTTGCTGATGGGGTGTCGCTCGGTAAGGTTTGGTTGTTGTGTGCTGTCTTATAGTGGGTTGTTAAATTTTCTCGGCGTGTAAATACTTTCCCGCATGATGTACAGGAATGTCTTTGTCGTCCGTGTGCCGTCTCTTGATGTCGTATGAAATGTTGATTACGTTTGAACACCCGGTCACAGATCTCGCATGTGAAGCGGGTCATGGTTGGGTGGGTGGTAGGCTGGGCGGCTTCCATTATTGATGAAGTGTCTAGTAGTCGGCTGCTTGGGTAGGTCGCTGGCTGTAGAATAAAAATAAAATAAATAAAGATTAAAGTAATTACATAAAATAAAATACATTTGTCAACTTTTTAAATAAAAAAAGATTGAAAATGAAACGTACCTATGGGTTTGCACGTCTAAGCTGAACGTGAAGTTAGCTGTATGTGGAGATCCGAAGTGGTGTAGTTGGATGTAGTTGGAACGTTTGGTTCAGTGGATGCCTCGGGGCTGGGTAGGTAGCTCAATGGGTCAGTGGATGGAGCGGTTGTGTCGGTTGTACACTAAAAAGGAATACAGTTGCCTACTTATTTAGATACATATTTATTTAAAGGTTATTTTAATTGGTTAGTTTCCTTAAAACAATACGTACTATTAACCTTACCTCGGTGTGCGATACAAAATTAAATACATGTGACTACTTATTTAATAAGATTTGATTTTAATGGGGTTAGCTCCCTTAAAACAATACGTAATATTAACCTTACCTTGGTGTATGATACAAAACTAAAGTAAATACCTGTGACTACGTATTTAGAAAAAGGTTTAATTAAAAGGGGTTAGCTCCCTTAACACAAAAGTAATATTATCCTTACCTTTAATAGAATAAACACCCACAGAGTGCGGTCCGTGGTTGTTTAGGTAGATGTGGTGATTGGTAAAGCTGGCGTGGGTTAGTCTCGGGAGTCAACAGAGGTCGCAGGCTGGATAAGTCGCGGTGAAGTTTGGTGTGAAGTCCGAAGTCGAATTGGTTTCAAACAAAATTTTCGCGGTCATTTATACGATTGCTCAGCGTAATTACACCACCAGCTGTCGCACAACAGCTGTTGCATAATGACCTAAGTGCTTCGCGGAGCTGACAAATCGATCGACGTACTTCGCGGAGCTGACAATTCGATTGGGGAAAAAATCAATTAAAGTGGTAACAGATGTTCCCACACTTAACGCGGAGAGGCACTTAATGTACGTCGTTAATTATCATGACCTGTCAAACCGAGCGGGGAAACTCGGTGAAGCATAACAAAATTTAATTAGGTGGGACATCATGCTGTGATGGCCCGTGGGTGGAATCAATATTAACGCGCCCGTTGTCCAGTGTTTGACAAAAACAAAGGATTGCGGATCGATATGTAACACATGTTGCACGGTTGGTTAAAGGGTGGTATACAAAGTATACGTTCGCGTTGTAGGGGAGAATTTTAAACATACATACAAATAAATAAATAAATAAACAAAAGTAATTAAAATCAAATTACGTAACTAGTTAATAATAATTTAACTAATTATAAAATAAAATAAAATTAAAAATAAACAAAATAAAAATAATTAAAAAGTAAACAAATAATCAAATTACGTAACTCGTTAATAAAAATTACACAATATAAACAAAGTAATTAAACAATTTAAATCAAACAAATTAAACAATTACGTAATAAAAACACATTAAAATTACGTAACTAGGTCAAAAATTAATTAAAATTTTAAAAACTCATTAAATCTAGTTAAAAAAACGCATTAAAATTACGTAACTAGGTCAGTGATGACGTCACAAAGTCACTAATTACGTCACAAGGTCAATGATTACGTCACAATGTCACTGGTGACCTACTTCCCCACCACCTGCGCCAACCCCGGTTGGCGTAGTATTTTACTATATGTCTTTGCGCCTTCACCCTTCGCTCCTCACCCTGCGATGCGCCAGGCTGGGAGTATTTTGCTATATCTCATTGTCCCAGGCTGCGCCTGCTCCTCCCGAGTATTTTACTATATAACCTTTGCGCCTGCGCCTTGACTCCTCCGCCAAAAATGCTAACCAAAAGGGACCTAATATACTACTATTGTACACTGTACCAGACGACCAACTTTAAATTATGCACTGTACCAGACGACCAACTTTAAATTGTGCACTGTACCAGACGACCAACTTTAAATTGTGCACTGTACCAGACGACCAACTTTAAATTGTGCACTGTACCAGAGTACCAACTTTAAATTGTGCACTGTACCAGACGACCAACTTTAAATTGTGCACTGTACCAGACGACCAACTTTAAATTGTACACTGTACCAGACGACCAAGTTTAAATTGTGCACTGTACCAGACGACCAACTTTAAATTGTACACTGTACCAGACGACCAAGTTTAAATTGTGCACTGTACCAGACGACCAACTTTAAATTGTGCACTGTACCAGACGACCAACTTTAAATTGTGCACTGTACCAGACTACCAACTTTAAATTGTACACTGTACCAGACGACCAAGAGCAGAAGAGCAACACGCTGCCGTTATCGTTGCTTGATCGTATACAGTGTCGGAGATAACCAACAACTGAGTTCAGGCAATCTTTGACCTTTGAACTCGTGCAGCGTATTTCACCCACCCTGCATGTATTTCATTTCATTAAACTATCTTAACTAGCAGACGACACAATCAACGGATTTGGCGGTGCAACTTGGAACGTGATATAAACTAACTGACGTCACAAACATGACAGAAACTAGTCGACGTCACAAACGTGACGGAAACTAGCTGACGTTACGATGTTTTGATCTACTGCAATATCACCTGCTGTTTACGTCACTCCACGTGTTCCCACGCGACTTACCTGGAGAGAACATAAACAATCCTTCCTGGCCCACGGTGGGAGAGAACAAAATCACTTAAGTCCTTGACATAATGTTCATTTCCTAAAATTAACCACATAAGTCCATGGTATAAAAATAAGTTCCTAAGTCGAAGACACAACTAGAAATGAAGGTAAAACAAGCGTACAGCTGGCTTAAGATCTCAGTAAACGGTTCAACAGTAAAGCACAGAGGGCAGGCTTGCGACAAGACGGATGTAAGATTTGGTTTGACCAGGTAAATAGACCAACCTGTGTACGTCGCGCGTTGATCAGTGCGGGGTAACTAGAGATAAGCTTTAGTGGGGCGTGTTGACACACCTGCACTACACACCTGGCTAGATAGAGACCCATAAACAATCTATATCAGCTGACTGGTGTTTTTTTTATAGTCGGCACCACGAGTCAATACGAGGGTGGGTGCGGCTGTTTGCCCCCCCCCCCCCCCACCCGCCCCTTATGCGGATATCAACAACTGGATGAGACGTCTTATTTCGACACTACTGGGGAAATTTGGCAGGTGACCTGATGTTAAGTTTCACCTGGATTCTGGGAAGTTTCGCGTTGTATTTTTAGAATTTATTTTACTATCTTGCTGTCACGTCTATGTTGTCATGCCTTAGTTGTCACGTCTATGTTGTCATGCCTTAGTTGTCACGTCTATGTTGTCATGCCTTAGTTGTCACGTCTGTTGCCATGGTTGTGTTGTGTCACATTGTGTTGTCACGTGGTGTTGACACGTTATGTTATTGTTTCGGTTCTTTGACTTACCACGACAACAACACAATATAAGAACAACAGACTTGACCGGCTGTAGAGAATAGACCGGCTCTAGAGAATAGACCGGCTGTACATAGTAGACCGGCTGTATATAGTAGACCGGCTGTATATAGTAGACCGGCTGTAGAGAATAGACCGGCTGTACATAGTAGACCGGCTGTACAGAGTAGACCGGCTGTACAGAGTTGACCGGCTGTACAGAGTAGACCGGCTGTACAGAGTTGACTGGCTGTACATAATAGACCGGCTGTACATTGTTTTTTAAGCCAGCATCCTAACCAAATACAATATAGACATTTAATGAACTGCAGTAAGGATAATTTTGGCCTAGTATGTCACTTAACAGTGCGGCCTAACAGGATGTGATAAACATAACATAAAGAATAACTTGATGTCCTTGTTTGACTTCAAGAGATTTCCTAGACATATGTAGTAATGCGTGACTGAGGGAGGCGGGGTGGGGGGAGGTGGGGGGAGAGATTTTGGGGAGGTCACTCAAAGTTTGTCAACCCACCCACCCCTAGCGACGCCCTCATATAAGAGGTTTGTAGTCTTTACTACGATTATGTTTGCAATGATTATATCAATTAAAAAAAAATGCTTATAGATCGTCGCCTATGTAGGTCATGATGAAGATATGCTAATCTACCCCTGGGTTTACGATATACCTGTGACACACTGGGTAGCTACACTTTACATAGCCTACCGTTGTGTGCCGGGGATTGTTTTTAATTTCCCTTAAGTAAATCTCCCCTTCTCTTGAATGTCGATCTTTGGTCCAGGATTGTAAAACTCGCGAAACCATTCGAGAATTTATGTATGCCTCAGTGGGCCTCATGCATGCGGGTGTGGCGTTCCCAGAACCATCTATGGGCTCGTCATCCCCCTGACCCCCACCCCCGTTTCCCCTCCCTCCCTACCCCATAACCCTTTCCCCCTCCCTCCCTCTACCCCCCTTTTTCCCTCCCTCTACCCCACCCCCACCTTTTCCCCTCCCTCCCGCTACCACACCCCCCCTTCCCCTCCCTCCCTCCACCCCCCTTCCCCCCTCCCTCTACCCCACTACCCGCCTTTCCCCTCCCTCCCTCTACCCCCCTTTTTCCCTCCCTCTGCCCCACCCCCCTTCCTCCCTCTACCCCACCCCCACCTTTTCCCCTCCTTCCCGCTACCAAACCCCCCCTTCCTCTCCCTCCCTCTACCCCACACCCCCCTTTTCCCCTCCCTCCCTCTACCCCCACCCACCCCATCCCCCTCCCTCTACCCCCCCTTTTCCGCTCCCTCTAACCCACCTTCTACCCCACCCCCCCCTTTTCCGCTCCCTCTAACCCACCTTCTACCCCACCCCCCACCCTTTCCCCTCCCTCCCTCCACCCTTTCCCCTCCCTCCCTCCACCCTTTCCCCTCCCTCCCTCCACCCCCCCCCCCCTTCTCACCTCCCTACCCCCCCCCCCTTCTCACCTCCCTACCCCCCCTTCTCACCTCCCTACCCCCCCCTTCTCACCTCCCTACCCCCCCTTCTCACCTCCCTACCCCCCCCCCCTTCTCACCTCCCTACCCCCCCCTTCTCACCTCCCTACCCCCCCCCCCCCCTTCTCACCTCCCTACCCCCCCCCTTCTCACCTCCCTACCCCCCCCCCTTCTCACCTCCCTACCCCCCCCCCCTTCTCACCTCCCTACCCCCCCCCCCCCCCTTCTCACCTCCCTACCCCCCCCCCCTTCTCACCTCCCTACCCCCCCCACCCCCTTCTCACCTCCCTACCCCCCCCCACCCCCTTCTCACCTCCCTCTCCCTACCCCACCCCCTTCTCACCTCCCTCTCCCTACCCCACCCCCTTCTCCCTCCCTCTCCCTACCCCACCCCCTTTTCCCCTCTCTCTCCCACCCCCTTTTCCCCTCTCTCTCCCACCCCCTTTTCCCCTCCCTCCCCCTACCCTACGCTCCCTCCATCTTCCCCACCCCAGTTTCCCCTCCCTCCATTTTCCTCTCCCTAACCCAACCCCAGTCTCCCTCTCCCCTCTCTCTTCATATCCTCTGCCCTACCCTCCTTTCCCCTCCCCCTCTTCCCCCCCCCCTTTTTTCCCTCTTTCCCACCCACTCCCCAACCCCCATTTTTTTCCCCAGCTTATTTACCCCCGTTTCAATGCACGCAACCATTTCCCTAATTTAACCCATTTATACAACAATATAAAAAAACAAAAGAATTAGAGCGAGTATTAAATACCATGCTAATGTAGTTCTTTCAAATTTTAGATTACTTTTCTTGAAAAAGTGTTTTTATTTATTTCTAAATAGTCTTATCTAAGAGTAAACATTTTTTTTTTGCTTTATATATATATTTATGCTGGTCATGTCCTCACATGGTGGGCTGGTCATGTCCTCACATGGTGGGCTGGTCATGTCCTCACATGGTGGGCTGGTCATGTCCTCTGGTCATGTCCTCTCATGGTGGGCTGGTCATGTCCTCACATGGTGGGCTGGTCATGTCCTCTGGTCATGTCCTCACATGGTGGGCTGGTCATGTCCTCACATGGTGGGCTGGTCATGTCCTCACATGGTGGGCTGGTCATGTCCTCACATGGTGGGCTGGTCATGTCCTCACATGGTGGGCTGGTCATGTCCTCACATGGTGGGCTGGTCATGTCCTCACATGGTGGGCTGGTCATGTCCTCACATGGTGGGCTGGTCATGTCCTCACATGGTGGGCTGGTCATGTCCTCACATGGTGGGCTGGTCATGTCCTCACATGGTGGGCTGGTCATGTCCTCACATGGTGGGCTGGTCATGTCCTCACATGGTGGGCTGGTCATGTCCTCACATGGTGGGCTGGTCATGTCCTCACATGGTGGGCTGGTCATGTCCTCACATGGTGGGCTGGTCATGTCCTCACATGGTGGGCTGGTCATGTCCTCACATGGTGGGCTGGTCATGTCCTCACATGGTGGGCTGGTCATGTCCTCTGGTCATGTCCTCACATGGTGGGCTGGTCATGTCCTCACATGGTGGGCTGGTCATGTCCTCACATGGTGGGCTGGTCATGTCCTCTGGTCATGTCCTCACATGGTGGGCTGGTCATGTCCTCACATGGTGGGCTGGTCATGTCCTCACATGGTGGGCTGGTCATGTCCTCACATGGTGGGCTGGTCATGTCCTCTGGTCATGTCCTCACATGGTGGGCTGGTCATGTCCTCACATGGTGGGCTGGTCATGTCCTCACATGGTGGGCTGGTCATGTCCTCTGGTCATGTCCTCACATGGTGGGCTGGTCATGTCCTCACATGGTGGGCTGGTCATGTCCTCTGGTCATGTCCTCACATGGTGGGCTGGTCATGTCCTCACATGGTGGGCTGGTCATGTCCTCACATGGTGGGTTGGTCATGTGGGCTGGTCATGTCCTCACATGGTGGGCTGGTCATGTCCTCACATGGTGGGCTGGTCATGTCCTCACATGGTGGGCTGGTCATGTCCTCTGGTCATGTCCTCACATGGTGGGCTGGTCATGTCCTCACATGGTGGGCTGGTCATGTCCTCACATGGTGGGCTGGTCATGTCCTCACATGGTGGGCTGGTCATGTCCTCACATGGTGGGCTGGTCATGTCCTCACATGGTGGGCTGGTCATGTCCTCACATGGTGGGCTGGTCATGTCCTCACATGGTGGGCTGGTCATGTCCTCACATGGTGGGCTGGTCATGTCCTCACATGGTGGGCTGGTCATGTCCTCACATGGTGGGCTGGTCATGTCCTCACATGGTGGGCTGGTCATGTCCTCACATGGTGGGCTGGTCATGTCCTCACATGGTGGTCTGGTCATGTCCTCACATGGTGGGCTGGTCATGTCCTCACATGGTGGGCTGGTCATGTCCTCACATGGTGGGCTGGTCATGTCCTCACATGGTGGGCTGGTCATGTCCTCACATGGTGGGCTGGTCATGTCCTCTGGTCATGTCCTCACATGGTGGGCTGGTCATGTCCTCACATGGTGGGCTGGTCATGTCCTCACATGGTGGGCTGGTCATGTCCTCACATGGTGGGCTGGTCATGTCCTCTGGTCATGTCCTCACATGGTGGGCTGGTCATGTCCTCACATGGTGGGCTGGTCATGTCCTCTGGTCATGTCCTCACATGGTGGGCTGGTCATGTCCTCACATGGTGGGCTGGTCATGTCCTCTGGTCATGTCCTCACATGGTGGGCTGGTCATGTCCTCACATGGTGGGCTGGTCATGTCCTCACATGGTGGGCTGGTCATGTCCTCACATGGTGGGCTGGTCATGTCCTCACATGGTGGGCTGGTCATGTCCTTACATGGTGGGCTGGTCATGTCCTCACATGGTGGGCTGGTCATGTCCTCACATGGTGGGCTGGTCATGTCCTCTGGTCATGTCCTCACATGGTGGGCTGGTCATGTCCTCACATGGTGGGCTGGTCATGTCCTCACATGGTGGGCTGGTCATGTCCTCACATGGTGGGCTGGTCATGTCCTCACATGGTGGGCTGGTCATGTCCTCACATGGTGGGCTGGTCATGTCCTCACATGGTGGGCTGGTCATGTCCTCACATGGTGGGCTGGTCATGTCCTCACATGGTGGGCTGGTCATGTCCTCACATGGTGGGCTGGTCATGTCCTCACATGGTGGTCTGGTCATGTCCTCACATGGTGGGCTGAATTGGGAGCATCAAGATCTGGTGTGTAGTCAACTTGATGTTTTAGATCTTCTGACTTGGGAGCATCAAGATCTTGTGTGTAGTCATCTTGATGTTTTAGATCTTCTGACTTGGGAGCACCAAGATCTTGTGTGTAGTCATCTTGATGTTTTAGATCTTCTGACTTGGGAGCACCAAGATCTTGTGTGTAGTCATCTTGATGTTTTAGATCTTCTGACTTGGGAGCATCAAGATCTTGTGTGTAGTCATCTTGATGTTTTAGATCTTCTGACTTGGGAGCACCAAAATCTTGTGTGTAGTCATCTTGATCTTTTAGATCTTCTGACTTGGAACATCAAGATCTTGTGTGTAGTCATCTTAATGTTTTAGATCTTCTGACTTGGGAGCACTAAGATCTTGTGTGTAGTCATCTTGATGTTTTAGATCTTCTGACTTGGGAGCACCAAGATCTTGTGTGTAGTCATCTTGATGTTCTAGATCTTCTGACTTGGGAGCACCAAGATCTTGTGTGTAGTCATCTGACCAGGCTTGCATTGAGTGGGGGTTCAAACATCTGGGGAAAAATGTTAAAAAATATCTTAAATGTGATGCACATGTATAATGTCATATGATTTGCAATGTTTAGATTGTTAATACAAATTCCTGTTGACTTGGTATAAATTTTTTTAAGAATACAAACAATCAAATGACTATCAAAACAAAATCTTTAAATAAAAACTGCTCTTAATGATGGCAAGTTTTTTTAGCATCAATTGTTGACTACTGACCACAAGACTACACATAAATTCTTTGCATAACCTACAATAAGGTAATAACATCAGACCAGTATTAGTTGTACAAGATGTCTGTACACTACATGAGAGTACACATATGTTACAAGTATTAGTTGTACAATATGTCTGTACATCACAGTACACAGATGTTAACAGTATTTGTTGTACAAGATGTCTGTACACTACATCACAGTACACAGATGTTAACAGTATTTGTTGTACAAGATGTCTGTACACTACATCGCAGTACACAGATGTTAACAGTATTTGTTGTACAAGATGTCTGTACACTACATCACAGTACACAGATGTTAACAGTATTTGTTGTACAAGATATCTGTACATCACAGTACACAGATGTTACCAGTATTTGTTGTACAAGATGTCTGTACACTACATCACAGTACACAGATGTTAACAGTATTTGTTGTACAAGATAACTGTACATCACAGTACACAGATGTTACCAGTATTTGTTGTACAAGATGTCTGTACACTACATCACAGTTCACAGATGTTACCAGTATTTGTTGTACAAGATGTCTGTACATCAGATTACACAAATGTTACCAGTACTTGTTGTACAAGATATCTGTACACTACATGACAGTTCACAGATGTTACCAGTATTTGTTGTACAAGATGTCTGTACACTACATCACAGTACACAGATTTACCAGTATTTGTTGTACAAGATGTCTGTACACTACATAAAAGTACACAGATGTTACCAGTATTTGTTGTACAAGATGTCTGTACACTACATCACAGTACACAGATGTTAACAGTATTTGTTGTACAAGATATCTGTACATCACAGTACACAGATGTTACCAGTATTTGTTGTACAAGATGGCTGTACACTACATCACAGTACACAGATGTTACCAGTATTTGTTGTACAAGATGTCTGTACACTACATCACAGTACACAGATGTTACCAGTATTTGTTGTACAAGATGGCTGTACACTACATCACAGTACACAGATGTTACCAGTATCTGTTGTACAAGATGTCTATACATCACAGTACACAGATGTTACCAGTATTTGTTGTACAAGATGGCTGTACATCACAGTACACAGATGTTACCAGTATTTGTTGTACAAGATGTCTATACATCACAGTACACAGATGTTACCAGTATTTGTTGTACAAGATGTCTGTATATTACATCACAGTACACAGATGTTACGAGTATTTGTTGTACAAGATGTCTGTACACTACATCACAGTACACAGATGTTACCAGTATTTGTTGTATAAAATGTCTGTACACTACACCACATTACACAGATGTTACCAGTATTTGTTGTACAAGATGTCTGTGTACACTACTTCACAGTACACAGATGTTACCAGTATTTGTTGTACAAGATGTCTGCACATCACAGTGTGTTTGCACATCATCATTGTTTTTGTGCAGTGTATGTTTTAGTTTTCTTCCTTTTTAAAATACAAATTTAAAAAAAAAAAAAAAATTTACCTAGAATATTCACTGAAGTTTTTGTTTCTCTTTTTTGCTTTCTTCAACAGATATAGTTATAGTATACAACTTTTATTTTTAAACTTTACTAATCTTTCTTTGTGTTAGTTTTAGAGGTAAACCTGAAAGTGTAAGATTGATGTAGGCGTGTGACGTCCAGAAACTCCAAAATAGAAATGAGTGAATACGAGTTCACTGTTTAAAAAAAACTTTGTGCTAAATGTGTTATTCCCCTTTTTGTAAACAGAAATTATTTAATTGCCGAATGGTCTTTTTAGAATCTGTGCAATTGTTGCCAAATAAATTAAATAACTTGTTTTTTTTTTAAATTAAAATATCACTTGCATTTTTCTATAATGAACAGTTTTGCATTAGTTTTATTGAAAATCAGGGAACGGGTGAAGTTTTTTGTAGGGACAAAAAAAATTATTTTTAACTCTGGAATGACATATTTTGTTATAGCACTGTAACTCTACGACACACAAAAGCTTCGCTAGGATGCGGCACTTAGACATGACAAGCAGGATGTAAAACCACGCCGCTGAAACTACCCTAAGAAAGAAGACAGAAATCTGGATGTGCAGGAATTCTTTGACCTTGGCTGGCAGACGTACCAATCAGGAAGCGCAGAGTCACGCCTTTTTTTTGTTCTGCGACCTATATGGGAAACTACTGCCATCACTTCTTCACAGAAAAGGTTTGAAACCCATATGTAAAGGCGGTCACGTGGAAGAATTAGAAAAGTTGAGTGTCCTAGAGCTTGACGAACAGGATTCAGAATTTCATAAACAACTGACTCTGGCTGATCCTGGGATACATAAAGTACCGAACAAAGACTCAGCAGGAGCCAATGGCAGCGAAGGTAAAGAGAGGGAAGTGGCTGGGGCACACGCTGCGTAAAGATCATACAAAGGTGACCAGTGTTTCTTACAGACTTTTTTCTCCGGGGGGGGGGGGGGTAGCGGACACAGGTGAAAGTATATATTTTCTATATAAATTCGATTTCGTTCGGGGGAGTGGTGGGGGGGAGGGGGTGAAGCAGAAGAGATGCCTGGAAGAAACTTTGGTGGGGGGGGGGGGGGGTGAAGCCGAAGAAATGCCTGGAAGAAACTTTGGTGGTGGGGGGGGGGGGTGAAGCCGAAGAGATGCCTGGAAGAAACTCTGAAGGTGACACGTCAAACGCTGGCAGGGAAAACAGAAGAGTGGGTACCTAAAACAGACGTGAGCGTTGTTTCAACAGAACTGACAAAGACACGGAATAAGCAGGACTAAGTCAAGTAGACCAACGAGGACTGTCCAGTAGACCAACGAGGACTAAGTAAAGTAAACCAATCAGGACTAAGTCAAGTAAACCAACGAGGAAGTAGTGTGAACGTTTGCCTATTTTTCACACTACAGCTCGTGTTGATTTGTTAAAATATTTCTCTCTACGCAACAGTGTGTGTTAGTTAATGTAGATCGTAGAACAATCACTGATATAGTAGACCTTTTTTTTACAAAATTACTATCAAGGTGCACGGAAAACATTATTAATGAAAATAAAATGCATTAATGTTTGGTCGGAATTGGGCCCCTAAATGCCCCCCCCCCCCCACTCGCATTGCGGGGTCAGGCGGCATGGTAGTTCCGCCCCTGAAACCAACGAGGACTAAGTTAAGTAGACCAATCAGTACTAAGTCAAGTAGACCAACGAGGACTAAGTCAAGTAGACCAACGACGACTAAGTCAAGTAGACCAACGACGACTAAGTCAAGTAGACCAACGAGGACTAAGTCCAGTAGACCAATGAGGACTAAGTCAAGTAGACCAATCAGGACTAAGTCAAGTAGATCAACGAGGACTAAGTCAAGTAGACCAACGAGGACTAAGTCAAGTAGACCAACGTGGACTAAGTCAAGTAGACCAACGAGGACTAAGTCCAGTAGACCAACGAGGACTAAGTCAAGTAGACCAATCAGGACTAAGTCAAGTAGACCAATCAGGACTAAGTCAAGTAGATCAACGAGGACTAAGTCAAGTAAACCCAAGAGGTCTAAATCAAGTAGATCAATGAGGACTAAGTCTTGTCAAGTAGACCAATGAGGGTTTTACTACAGGACTGTCCAGTAGTCCAACGAGGATTAAGTCAAGTAGACATATCAGAACTAAGTCAAGTAGACCAATGTAAACAAGTTCTTTGTTGGAAAGAGTGAACATGTTCCTTGTGTGATAGAGTGAACATGTTCCTTGACTGATATAAAACAGATACATATGATGTCATGCTAATGCTTACAAAGAAGATAGTCTCCCCTCCCCCTTACATGAACTTACAGGCGATGGACAACTAACAAACTCATCAGAAATATATTTTAAATATTTTATTTGAATCAATTATAAAAATATACACATTTTTTTTCATGATGAGAAAATAAATATTTTGAGACATTTGAATGAAATGTTGCCAACATGTTGAACTACTTACTGAAGACTAAAATATGATCTAAAATTACGCCTACTAGTGATTACAAATAAAATGCAAACAATAATGCAAATGATAAGCCACCAACATACACTCTCATAGAAATCAACCATTAAATCTAGCACTTCACATGTGGTTCATCTTTTGAATAAGAAAACATACCAACAGTTGCTACATTTTATAACAAATCTGTCATACTATAAAAGACTATATTTAAATCAAAATGGATCATATGTAAAATAGTTCGCTTTTGTATGTTGGAAAATAATTATTTTATATATACAAATATACACTTGATCAAATGGTTGAATGCAACAAAATTATGATTAAACTATAAATAAACAGTTGGTTATATACTACAATATTTTGTTTTAAAATTTAACAAGTTTTAAACCTTGTAAATAGATTTTTTTATTGTATTAGCACAAAAAATTCCTGAAATAGAAATTTAAACAAATATTTCAACTCTTTTTTTTCAAATATCAATAAAATATTTAGTCATAATGAACTCTTCAGGAGTTTATTTTCCTCAATAAACTAATAAATGTAAAAAAATTATTATAGTTTTGGATTAATCTCACATCTAGTGCACTTAAGCCCACAATTAGCAGATACTTTCTTCTAGTGCACTTAGCCGACAATTAGCAGATACTTTCTTCTAGTGCACTTAAGCCCACAAATAGCAGATACTTTCGTCTAGTGCACTTAGCCCACAATTAGCAGATACTTTCTTCTAGTGCACTTAAGCCCACAATTAGCAGATACTTTCTTCTAGTGCACTTATTCCACAATTAGCAGATACTTTCTTCTATCTTCTAGTGCACTTAGTCCACAATTAGCAGATACTTTCTTCTATCTTCTAGTGCACTTAGCCCACAATTAGCAGATACTTTCTTCTATCTTCTAGTGCACTTAGTCCACAATTAGCAGATACTTTCTTCTAGTGCACTTAGTCCACAATTAGCAGATACTTTCTTCTATCTTCTAGTGCACTTAGCCAACAATTAGCAGATACTTTCTTCTAGTGCACTTATTCCACAATTAGCAGATACTTTCTTCTAGTGCACTTAGTCCACAATTAGCAGATACTTTCTTCTAGTGCACTTAAGCCCACAATTAGCAGATACTTTCTTCTAGTGCACTTATTCCATAATTAGCTGACACTTTCTTCTAGTGCACTTAAGCCCACAATTAGCAGATACTTTCTTCTAGTGCACTTAAGCCCACAATTAGCAGATACTTTCTTCTAGTGCACTTAGCCCACAATTAGCAGATACTTTCTTCTAGTGCACTTAGCCCACAATTAGCAGATACTTTCTTCTAGTGGACTTAGTCCACAATTAGCAGATACTTTCTCCTAGTGCACTTAAGCCCACAATTAGCAGATACTTTCTTCTAGTGCACTTAGCCCACAATTAGCAGATACTTTCTTCTAGTGCACTTAAGCCCACAATTAGCAGATACTTTCTTCTAGTGCACTTAGCCCACAATTAGCAGATACTTTCTTCTAGTGCACTTAGCCCACAATTAGCAGATACTTCCTTCTAGTGCACTTATTCCACAATCAGCAGATACTTTCTTCTAGTGCACTTATTCCACAATTAGCAGACACTTTCTTCTAGTGCACTTAAGCCCACAATTAGCAGATACTTTCTTCTAGTGCACTTAGCCCACAATTAGCAGATACTTTCTTCTAGTGCACTTAGTCCACAATCAGCAGATACTTTCTTCTAGTGCACTTAAGCCCACAATTAGCAGATACTTTCTTCTAGTGCACTTAGCCCACAATTAGCAGATACTTTCTTCTAGTGCACTTAGTCCACAATTAGCAGATACTTTCTCCTAGTGCACTTAAGCCCACAATTAGCAGATACTTTCTTCTAGTGCACTTAGCCCACAATTAGCAGATACTTTCTTCTAGTGCACTTAAGCCCACAATTAGCAGATACTTTCTTCTAGTGCACTTAGCCCACAATTAGCAGATACTTTCTTCTAGTGCACTTAGCCCACAATTAGCAGATACTTTCTTCTAGTGCACTTAGCCCACAATTAGCAGATACTTTCTTCTAGTGCACTTATTCCACAATTAGCAGATACTTTCTTCTATCTTCTAGTGCACTTAGCCCACAATTAGCAGATACTTTCTTCTAGTGCACTTAGCCCACAATTAGCAGATACTTTCTTCTAGTGCACTTAGCCCACAATTAGCAGATACTTTCTTCTAGTGCACTTATTCCACAATTAGCAGATACTTTCTTCTAGTGCACTTAAGCCCACAATTAGCAGATACTTTCTTCTAGTGCACTTAGTCCACAATTAGCAGATACTTTCTTCTAGTGCACTTAAGCCCACAATTAGCAGATACTTTCTTCTAGTGCACTTATTCCACAGTTAGCAGACACTTTCTTCTAGTGCACTTAAGCCCACAATTAGCAGATACTTTCTTCTAGTGCACTTAAGCCCACAATTAGCAGATACTTTCTTCTAGTGCACTTAGCCCACAATTAGCAGATACTTTCTTCTAGTGCACTTAGCCCACAATTAGCAGATACTTTCTTCTAGTGCACTTAGTCCACAATTAGCAGATACTTTCTCCTAGTGCACTTAAGCCCACAATTAGCAGATACTTTCTTCTAGTGCACTTAGCCCACAATTAGCAGATACTTTCTTCTAGTGCACTTAAGCCCACAATTAGCAGATACTTTCTTCTAGTGCACTTAGCCCACAATTAGCAGATACTTTCTTCTAGTGCACTTAGCCCACAATTAGCAGATACTTTCTTCTAGTGCACTTATTCCACAATTAGCAGATACTTTCTTCTAGTGCACTTATTCCACAATTAGCAGACACTTTCTTCTAGTGCACTTAAGCCCACAATTAGCAGATACTTTCTTCTAGTGCACTTAGCCCACAATTAGCAGATACTTTCTTCTAGTGCACTTAGCCCACAATTAGCAGATACTTTCTTCTAGTGCACTTATTCCACAATTAGCAGATACTTTCTTCTAGTGCACTTATTCCACAATTAGCAGACACTTTCTTCTAGTGCACTTAAGCCCACAATTAGCAGATACTTTCTTCTAGTGCACTTAAGCCCACAATTAGCAGATACTTTCTTCTAGTGCACTTAGCCCACAATTAGCAGATACTTTCTTCTAGTGCACTTAGCCCACAATTAGCAGATACTTTCTTCTAGTGCACTTAAGCCCACAATTAACAGATACTTTCTTCTAGTGCACTTAGCCCACAATTAGCAGATACTTTCTTCTAGTGCACTTAGCCCACAATTAGCAGATACTTTCTTCTAGTGCACTTAGCCCACAATTAGCAGATACTTTCTTCTAGTGCATTTATTCCACAATTAGCAGATACTTTCTTCTAGTGCACTTAGTCCACAATTAGCAGATACTTTCTCCTGATGTTTCACCCAAGCTTCCATATTTTTTGCGCATCTGATAGTTCATGATCCATCCAATATAAGACATAAGAAGATCATCCATATTATGACCCTGAAGGATACAATTATCTTTATTAACAAAATTATACATTTAATAAATAATTGATAGCATATCAAGAGAAACTCATTTGTTTCTTTCTGTATAAATTTTTTCAATTTTGCAGAGGGAAAGAAAAGAAGACAATTCTTTAAAATGTTGTTATTTTTAATGTTGTAGTTAATTTTTTATTTGCAGCTAACATTAATCAAACTGGTCATTTCAATTAAGAACCTCATCATAAAAGGGTCAAACATTTGGTTAAAAATAACAGATTTATCTCCTTTTTTCATCAACATTACAACTTTGGGCAAACCTATAATCAAAATGTAGAAGCAATTCTAAGAATAAAAAAATTGTAAATCAATTCAATAAATATGTAAAATAAAATAGATTCATACCACTTTAGTTTCCATAAAGAGTTTTATCGTACTGTTGCCCTCTCCAACAATAAGCGTAAAGGAATTTTCATCATATGCCCAGTTTGGGATTATATCAAAGTTGTAGGTTTTATGCAAGGACTAAAGAAAAAAAATTTAAAACTTTGATAAATTTTATTGAACAATATCAACAAGTGTAAACAAATGCACATAAAGATTTTTGAATCACTAAAACAACTTTTTTAAACAAAAGATTTAATTTGATTAAATACTTAACTATTAAGAAGTAGGATTTAACTTACAAACAAATAAATTTAATAAATTAGGATTTTCTAAACAGTTTGAAAACAATTATAAAAATGTGAAACGTTAATGTGAAAATGTTTGAATACTAACTCTTGTATTAGCATCAATAATGTGGACGCCAGAGTAATTTATGGCTATTAAACAGTGTTTAGGTAAAGTCTGTGCATGTCTTTGCTGAAATATTTAAAAAATCAAGCACATTTAAAAAAAGAACAGATTGATGCTTTTACATACACTATTGAATTATTAAGTCTAAAATAAATATTTTTTTATCACATGATCTTTTATTTAACTTCTTGAAACAAAAATATTTATTCCTGTATCTTAAAGTATTACCATGAAACGTTAAAATGAAATAGCATAAAATATGTTTATACTTTTTATTGCATTACATTTGACTAATAAACTGGGTAAAACCCACTAACCTTGACCTCAAAAAACACTGAACCATAAGTACTAAGTTGAGACAATTCTTGTAAAAATGCAGATTTAGCTTCTTGTAAAGACATTTTTGGGTGATTTTGATACTGCTTTACAACATCCTGAAAAAAGTTGTGGGAACTTTTGAAAATAATAGTTTAAATTTACATTCCAACTAAATAACCAACATGTTTAGCCTACTAATACAGAAATATGTTTTTTAAACTATAAATCAGGATTTTCAAGTTGTGTTTCAAAACAAAATTTGTGTTATCAGATGTCAGCACATAAATTAGTATAAGAGCAGTATTTTTGTAAGGAAACACGAAAAACTGCAATTTAAATTTTTTTTGTAAAAATAAAATGATTCTTTGTGTGTTTCTGGGGACGTCCTTCTTACAGTTTTAAATTTAAAATATTATGTAGGCATTGTATGCCTATGACATTAATTGTTTCTTTTTTTTGAAAAAACAATAATTTAATGTTAAAGTTTTTTTTTAAAAACTCAGAAATAATCTAATACAAATAGCACAGCTCAAGCTCACTTTTTGAATATCTGAGCCAGCTTTACTTGTCAAAAAATTCTTTGGAAATATTTGAGTAGCAACAGTGCTGATGAAAAAATTAAGAATAAATGAAAATTTAAATAGCTGAAACATTTTGCCAATTTCTTAAAGCTAACTTATCAACATTATGTTAAAAAACAGTTCAAAGATTTGATTAATAATTTTACAATACAGCTAACATTTTAAAAATGTTTGTTGATAAACATTTGATTAAATAAAGATGAGTTTACAAAGGTGTTATAAAAAACAGACAATAATAATCTCAACTGAAAGTTTGTATATTTTGTTACTGACCCAAACTTTGTGAAATGGCTTGCATCATCCCCAAACTGACTGCGGTAACATAAAGCTGCTAGTTTAATGACTGTACTGTCTGGCATTTGATGATAGCCTCTGAGATAGTTAGGCATTTCCTGATCAAAAGAAATTTAAAAATTGGAAATGTTATTGTTAAATATATTTTGGGGTGTAGGACTACTACTACAGTCATGCAAAATTTTATAACCCTAAAGATTATAAGGTAATTAAGTAAATTCTGTATGTTCTAGTTTCCAATGAGTAGGCTCTGAACATTGATTTACATATTTATGTAGTCCTACTTACTTTTCTTTGTTTTAAAACTGACCTGTCCATAGTGAAAAATCTGGTCTGCAACTTGATCTATACCAGGTTGACCATTCACCCAAATTTTTTTTAGCATTACCAACATAGGATGACTTTGTTTTGTTCCAGACTCTAAAATGTAATAATAAATATTTGTTTCACATTTAAGTATACAAAAACAAAGTAAGCTTATACTTGTTGTCAAAAGAGTTTTCGGTACTGGACCATTTGTTTATACTTACGACTTTTTCTGGACTGCTTGTACCAGAAAATTTCTGCATGTGACAGGCAATCAAAGTAAAAAGCTCGGTCAGGTAAACAATGCACTGTTACAAGAAAAATAAAGGTTAGGATTAAATGGCTTCAAGTTTTTATGTTTTCATAATCTGTTTTAAATATTAATTATAAAATTGTCTAAATAGTTTTGTTTAACTTTTCATATATTGTCGACTAAATACTGCTTTAATTGTTAGATATAGACCTATATTTCATAGTAAAAAAATAGAATTTCTAAAAAGTATCTTAAAATAATTGAAATTTTAAGATTTTCAAGACTTCTGACCTTTGTCACTTGAGCTAAAAAATAAACTGTATTCTTGGAATGACTTGAGATGAAGCCGTGCCACAACATCTTTCTTGATCTCATAGATGCGTGTATGGCTTGCTATTTCAAGTGTCTGAAGTAAAATACAAGAGGTTTAAGGTCTAGTTAAACGTTACAAAATGTAAGCCTACCACAGAAATGTTGTGAGCAGTTTATAAAAACTTACTTGTGTACTGTGGTTTGGTAAAAACAGTTGAATTCTAACATTTGGTTGTTGTTTGATAACCATTTCATGTTCCAAGAAATGGGAGGAATAAAGTCTATTGCCACAATGCCTTCAAACAAAACAAAAAATTAAAATTCATTTATAATTCATCATTAATTTAAAATGTAAATTATCTTCAAAAATAAATATCTTTTAATCATATGCATTAATAAAAATCAGACACTAACACTGCTAACATATTTTTTAAATATGCTTCAAGTGTTTTATATAATTAATGAACCTTACTGCTTCTTAAGCTTGAGGTTATTTTCTGCCATTTTAGCCAGTGGGTGAGATGATCCTTTCAAAAATGCCAAGCAATGTTCAAACAGTTCATAACTTGGGGGTATCATGGATGTTAACAATGTGAGAACCACCCAGCCTCTGTCTGACTGTGACCTGTAATAACATTCATATAACAGTTCTGACGTTTATAGATATGATGTTGACTACCAATAATTTCTTCATTTTAATAATTATTTCTCCATTCATTTATTTAGTTCGAGTCACAGCTAAATTATTTTATAGCCAACCTCCATTTTTTGACCTGCCAACTAGAACATAATTTTGTAATAGAAAACTAGAAGCAATCATAATATGAAACTTACTTATCTGGGTTATTGGTCAGCTGCTTGATAATTTGGCAGTATATTTCTTCTCTAAGGTATTTCTAAGATAATAAAAAATAACTTGTCATTTATTCTAAACTGATTTATAAATTGTAAATGAACTAAATGCATATTGAAACAATATCAAAATAAATAAATAAAATAAACATAAGCCTTATGTCGTAAGGTCTATATAATCTCTGAGCCAAAGTTGGTCTTCTGCTCTAAAGACCAGACTTTAAAAAAAAATTATAAAAAAACCAAATGCTTACATTTCTCCTTGCTGGGTTGAGAATCCATTCAGTGCAGAGGTTAAAACTAGCAATCTCATCATTGAATACAGGGTTACTCATGTAAGTTTGGAGAGGTGGATTGAAAGTTAAGAAAATATTACATGTACATTTAAGTAGACATTAAGAGCAACCTCTAAAATTATTTTTATTAGTTGCTATAAAAATTAATAAAATATTTATTTTGATGAGTTGCCAATGTTATAAACATCATACAAATTTTATTTTAATCAGTTGCCTACAATATAAACATCACATAATTTTTATTTGAATCCGTTGCCTACAATATAAACATCACACAATTTTTGTGTATATCAAAGCTTGTCCTAAAATTCTCTCTTCCCTCCATTACAGACAGAGACCTCTTGAATTGTACAAATAATTAAACATTTCAACAAGCCGTATGACAGAAGTCAAGAATGGAAAGTTTGAAAGTATGTTTTAGTTTCCTTCTATAATGTTAGTAAAACATGATTCAGTTCTTCTGTTTAAGGATATATGCAAAGCAATGTGTAGCCACTTTGCGTACATCCTCTCTGTTACATGTCCTCTTTAGAAGTGGTTTCTTCAATCCATCCTTGCTATAACTCCAGAGGGCATCATTATCTTTTTTCTTGATGGAAGCTTTGCTAAGAAACTTTGTCACTGCATTGTCATTTGAAGGCCTAGACCAAATTAGATGATGGCAAATACAGTTTCACATTTTTGTACTCATTTAATCTTTGAACAATGCTTTGATGTAAAAAAATATTTCAAATCAAGGATTTAGCTTACCTGAAAAAAACTTTAGCATACTGCTGCAAACTAGAACATTGCTTTAACTCCTGGTTTAATAAGGTACCAGACTGCTTGTTCACATGGGCTTTTAAACGACTCTGTTGACAATGTAATTCATCTATTATCTAATATATAAAGCTCAATTCTGTAACGCATATGTTTGTCGTTGGCATTTCTACGGATTTAAGTGTTAGATCAATTATCGTGCGCGTTTGTCTAAATTTATGAGTTAAAAAATTACTATTAAAAGTGTTGGGAAATCATTTTCATTTTTCAAATTATAGTAATAATTGTCGGCATGTTCATTAAACACAAGTTTTAAAAAAAATATCATCTTTTACAAAAATTCTAATTATGTTTTTATTTAGTCCTATAGCGCTTACTTCCCTTTGATAAATTAGGCAAAACACAATTACTTCCCTTTATGAAACCATCGCATTAGTTGGAAAGCATTTACTTTTTAATTACTTTGTTTTGGTGTTGGGAAAAAAATAATTACATAATTAGCGGGGATTGATCAAGTGCAAATGTTTTAGGTATTTTACGGATAAGCTTGGAGTATTATAATTGTTCATTAAATTGAAACAGGCGCGTTCGTTTAAGTGAGTGCAAAAACTATGAATAAGTTGGGGTACTATAGTCGTTTATTAAGCTAAAACAGGCGATTCTGCCCCGGGCGTTTATGTTCGCGTTAGTGTTTTCTTTGTGTTTAGGTGGGTTTGCGTTAGTGGTTGCGTTTTGATTTGGTTCGTTTTTGTTCTTTCTTTTTTCGTTTTTGTTTGTGTTTTTTTTGTTTGGGTTTGTATTTGTGTTTTTGGTTGGTTTTGCGTTTGGATTTGGTTTGTTTTCGTTTGCTTTTTCGTTGTTTTTTTTTTGGTATTGGTGTTTGTGGTTGGGTTTGTTGTTAGGTTTTTGTTTTCGTTTGTTTTTTCTTTGTGTTTGTATTGGTGTTTGTGGTTGGGTTTGTTGTTAGGTTTTTGTTTTCGTTTGTATTTCTAATTGTGTTAGCGTTATGTTTGCGTTTTGTTGTTTTGGTTGGTTGTGGTTTGGGTGGGCAATGCCGGGTTTATGATGATTACTAAACACACAGGTAATGGTCTTTAACGGAAAGGTTTTTCACAGAAGCCAGAGCAGGGCCTGGCCGGGACGGCTAGTTTTAACTAAAAATGTATGAAAGTAAATTGGCTATGAATAATACTAATAAATTACTCTTTACTTTTCGTACAGGCCTGTCTATGAAGTACAATATTATCTTAGGCTATATCAAAATGAAAACAGTATTGGCTATCTTTAAAGTTAATATAAACATTAAAGTAATTTCTATTACTACCAAAAGATCATCTGATGGTTTGACTACAGTTGCCAGGATGTAGCATAGCCTAACTGGCACATCATTGGGTTTTTTGGTCCTGGTACACAACACAGTGAGATTTTCAGCGTCACCAAGATCTACCAAATTTTGACTCAATTCTAAAACATCTCCTTTGATAATATTAGAATCTGCTGGCCCATCTGTCAATTGTTAAATTATAATACATTGTAGAATTATAATTATTACATAATAGATCAAAGATATACAATCATTTGGTTTTTTTATAAATTATCTTATAAAAAGTTTTCACTTATAGTATGAATAATTTAAAATATAATTAATAAAATTTAGCTGGAACAACAGCTTTAAATACAACAAACAACTAAAACAATAAAGGTTAACTAAAATTGTGGATCAAGTGTTGAATCTAAAAAAAAGCCTCATCTGAGTAGCGCCAACATATAAATATTTGACATGATTAAGTTTCTTTACCCAGTGGTGTTATATCTTCCTTGGCTATGGCAATTGTTGATCTTTTTGTCAGCTCTTCAATAAACTTGGTCACCAAATTGTAGAAATCATCTGAGTGATGTGTGCTGAACATATAGTTGTCTTGATTGGCGATAGCTATAGTCAAATGGTGCCTGGAGTGAACAGAAAGAACAATGACACATTAAAAAACAAAAGAGAACTAAAATTCTACAGCATTAAAACTATATTATAGCTGCACCAGAGGCGTATACAGGTTTTCGTTGTAGGGGGAGCGAAAAGAGCAAATAAAGGCGCCGAATTTTAACACGTTCTATATACGTGTATTTTATATATATATATATATATATATATATATATATATATATATATATATATATATATATATATATATATATATATACACAATTTATTTATTTATTTATAATTACTAGCTGTATGTCATTACTTTGCTATGATGTAAAATTGAAAGTAGCACTCTGAAGAAATAAGAAAAAACACAATGTAGGCCGACAAAACAAAGATTGTATCAATCTAAAAAAAAAATCTACACACGCTACAATCAAAAACAATGAACGTAACACAATCTGTTTTGTAATTCTTGTAAACAAATTTCTTTCATAATAATTCCTGGGAAATTATTTAAGACAAGTGAAATAGGGGAAATAATTACTCTCTTAATATAAATATGTATATATCTGCACATTTAATTATAAATGTCAAAACAAAAAATTAATTACTTTAGAATATAATCAAATTATTTAACACTATTCGTTTCTACAAAATGTTTTTGTCTATATTCAGAATTTAATATATCGTCATCATAAATGCTAAAGTATTACAGCATAATGAAAGTTTTTAACATCAGAGTTGGTATAAAACCACGCTTTTCGATATAATAGAAGAACGTTCGGAATAACAGCCTACATTTAACTAAATATCGCACTTTTAGTTCAGATCATATATTTTTAATTAACTACTGCTTCTTTATGTTCTGTAAAGATCATTTTTAACATAGTGATAGGTATGGGTTAGATCACTGTATTGATCACACACTTTTTTTTACTGGTAATTACAAAATCAATATTCACAGAGTTTTACGTTTAAAAAGTTAATTTTCTGGCGGCATGGTACTTTGGTACATCATTACACGTTTTTCTACATGTTCGGGGTGGGTTGGGGGGGGGGGGAGGGGGTTAAACTTCATTCACCACTATCCGGTCACTTTAGGTCAATTATCCAACCCAGTGTATACCTAGGTGTGACATTACTGTCGCTCTACACAATTGTGGTGGTGAGGTGTGGAGGGGGGGGGAGATAACTGACTCAGAGTGAACATAGCGTCAGTTTTTAGATGACTGTTCTAAACATACATATATATTACACAAATATATATTACACAAATATATATTACACACATATATATTACAGAAAGAGATTTAAATAAGTAGCAGTGGTATTATGACAATATTTTTTTACAGAGGGGTCCATGGGGGAGGGAGGTTGTAACTTTTTCATATAATTTGTAATCGTAATCACTATCGCCCAAACTGTAAGAATACTGCTACTTCATCGTGATGACGCTGTTGACCTTGTTAAAATTTCCCCACCACTACGCAGTTTGCTCATAAGTAAATTTAAATATAGGTGCATTATCAGTTGTATTTGTTCTGTATTGTAATTTTTTTTTTAAATTAATCACACGATTACGGGTCGGCGTGGTCGAGTCGGTAAAGCTCATGGTTGCTAAAACGAAAAGTCTCGAGAGGGAGGAGGGGGGTTATCGTCCTTAACGAGCTACGTATAGTGTTTCAAATAAATATTTTCAGTGGCAGCGTTGGTAGTGTCAATTCACAAATTATGAATAACTGAAAAGTAGAAAAAACAAAAACTAAATAGCGGCGTATGATATGCCGCTGGTCGGCTCGTATTTTCTAATTCAATTATTCGTATAAATACATTATACAGGTGTCTTAAACTTAACACCTTGCCAAGTGGTACTACCCGTAGAGGTTTTTTAAACATTGCAATGCATCGTAATGGTTATTTTTAGAATGGCAAACTGATGCAGCTGTTAATACGTGTTGTAAACGTAGACACTACTAGACTAGTACAATAATGCTTAATTGCTGCATGAAAAGAAATCTTGTGATTTACATAGATGTGCCGACCAAAAATATTTTTTAACAAAAATCATTGTTTAAAACTCGTAGTTTTAAAAGTTTCCAAAAAAGGCGCCACTATGCTGAAAATGGCCTGCTCCCCCCCCCCCTGCGTACGCTACTGAGCTGCACTATATGATAACTAAACAGTAAAATCATTGATTAAACAGTATCTGTATGAGCACAAAATATGTATGGATAATTGCATTGAAAATTATTTCTTCGAGCAAGTTCTTGGCTCAGCTCAGAAAGTATGAACACATCTATTGCACAATTCATTTATTTGGAAGACAAAATGAATGTTAACTTTCACACCTACACACTAGGATGTTAAATAGTGAGCTAATTCTTTCCCATCTCACTTCTATTTATTTAAATTATTTTTTCCAAAATATTTCTAGCAAGCTACAGTGGAAATTAATGATGGTATGTTGTAAACTAATAAAAAGCTTAAATATAATCATTTGAATTGTGACAAGGTAAAATAATTAGTGATAGGTCTACTAGTGAAACAAATTAAATATAGTCTTCTACATTGTTAACCTATAATCTAGTGTTATATATTCACCTATAATTATAATGGTACATTGAAACTATATTCAAATGTTACATCTTAATCTACACACTAATGTTTCATCTTTCTTAACCTATACACTAATCTTACATATTAACCTATAATTATAATGTTACAACTGAACCAATGCTCTAATGTAACCCTATTACACATAGCATGTTAGCACCTACTTTGATTTGATAACATCAACAATCTCACAGAACTCAATATGCAGCCGTAGTTTGTCCACATCATCTACCACATAGATGCCTTTATTGTTGACACCAACAACAACTTCATTTAACTGGATATTTGTCCCAACAACTTTTGTCACATCGTAATATCTTGAGAACAGGATGAAGAAATTCTCCATGGCTAATTTCACCAGTTCTGACTTCAAAGAATTCTCAGTTGGTTTTTCTTTGTCCAGTTTTAGTTCATAAAACATTGCTTTTACTTTATCCTATTAGAAAAGTAAAGTTGTTTGCTATCACAATAAAAATTGTCAATTTACCATTTAATTATGTGGTCAACTAGAGCAGCAATCAGTAATACATTTAACAAAAATAGCATTCAATAATGTAGTAAACAAAAATAGCATTCAATAATGTAGTTAAAAATAATAGCATTCAATAATGTAGTTAAAAATGTAACTTTTACTCTTGTAGAATTAACGGTTGTTCTCTAGTTCTAATATTCTATTAGAAAATTTAAAAATGTGTTAAAGTCTATGTTATTTGGGAGAACTACTGAATATTATGGCTGACTTAGAAGTTTTAAACACTCTACTACTCACTGGGTAGTAGTCCTTGGGTCTCCGCTCTAAAATGGTCTCTGGTATAAAGGTACTGATAAAGGTTTCCAAATTTGTAAAGTTAACATCCTCAGGGTTCTCGATGTAGAAGATTTTAGCAGCAACACTCAGAATCATCTCCTCCTGGTAAAGAGCAGTTGCCATGACAACATTCAATTATTATTTTCTTATTGTCTTATCCTATACCACTTACATTGTCTAGTCTGTCTTCTGACACAACACTTACAGTGTCTAGTCTGTCTTCTGACCTACCACTTACAGTGTCTAGTCTGTCTTCTGACCTACCACTTACAGTGTCTAGTCTGTCTTCTGACCTACCACTTACAGTGTCTAGTCTGTCTTCTGACATACCGTGTCTAGTCTGTCTTCTGACATACCACTTACAGTGTCTAGTCTGTCTTCTGACATACCACTTACAGTGTCTAGTCTGTCTTCTGACATACCACTTACAGTGTCTAGTCTGACATACCACTTACAGTGTCTAGTCTGACATACCACTTACAGTGTCTAGTCTGACATACCACTTACAGTGTCTAGTCTGTCTTCTGACCTACCACTTACAGTGTCTAGTCTGTCTTCTGACATACCACTTACAGTGTCTAGTCTGACATATCACTTACAGTGTCTAGTCTGTATTCTGACATTGTAATTCCTCTCTTAACTTGCTGGTAAACTAGTTCTGTGCTGACCAAATCTTCTTCTGGACTAAACCAAGAGCTGAAAAGTTAATATAAAACAATCAAAATGGCAATGTTCTAATTGAAGGTAGCAGTAACAGCTACAAAGTAAACTAAAGCTGGTTCAATTTTTTTGTTGAGAATAAGTTGAGACTTGGAATGACGAAAATGAACCCTAAATTAGGGCTAATCCAGGCTTAACTTTAAGGGAAGAGTTTCATCTTTAAAGTAACCATGTTAAGTTTAGGTTAATTGTCTAGAATAAGCTGAGAAAAATGTCCCCACCTAAAGTACTCGAGTCTAAAAAAAAGTCGCCAGATTGCGTTGCTCTCTCTGACACCCATCTGCTTGGTGAACTGCTCACTCTCAGAGATGGCATCCATTATACGATGCTGCCCATTGCCCAGACATGAGATCTGAAGGTTTTTTATTCATTTTAGTTCATTTATAAAAATTATCTTTTAAAATTAGAAAGTTGATTCTTCTTACTTATATTCTTTGACAACCTACCCATGAAATTATGTGACATTTATAAATTTCATCTAAAAATCTACATCTCAATAGGTACCATAATGAAACATGCAATAGCATAGTTTACAATACAAATATTACATTGTAAAATCTGTGCATGAAATGAAATCCACAGTGTATGAAAAGTAAAGTGTGTATCTAACTACCTCAATATATAATGAACTCTACATACCTTTGTATGTAATGAACTCTACATACCTTTGTATGTAATGAACTCTACATACCTTTGTGTGTAATGAACTCTACATACCTTTGTATGTAATGAACTCTACATACCTTTGTGTGTAATGAACTCTACATACCTTTGTATGTAATGAACTCTACATACCTTTGTGTGTAATGAACTCCACATACTTTTTTGTGTAATGAACTCTACATACCTTTGTATGTAATGAACTCTACATACCTTTGTATGTAATGAACTCTACATACCTTTGTATGTAATGAAATGTACAGTGAGTATCCAGTTAGCTCCTGAAGACCCAGCCTTTCACTGATGTGCCGGATAACTTCTGCTACTGTCATGGCAGCATCAACTTCACACAATATCCGATGTCCACTCATGAAACTCACTGGAACCAGCAATGGTTTCCCGTTCTTGGCAGCCTGGCAGAAATTGTTTTACACCAATGTTTACATTGGCAGAAATTGTTTTAGACTAAAGTTTAAATTTAAAGAAATTGTATAACACCAATGGTTAAATAGGCTGAAATTGTTTTACACCAATGTTTACATTGGAAGAAATTGTTTTACACCAATGTTTACATTGGAAGAAATTGTTTTACACCAATGGTTATATTGGAAGATATTGTTTTATATTAATGGTTATATTGGCAGAAATTGTTTTACACCAATGTTTACATTGGCAGAAATTGTTTTACACCAATGGTTATATTGGAAGAAATTGTTTTACACCAATGTTTACATTGGAATAAATTGTTTTACAACAATTTTTAAATTGGAAGAAATTGTTTTACACCAATGTTTAAAATGCAAGAAATTGTATGCTTGGAGGTGACATTTTTCCTAAACTAAAACTATCACATGGGTCAAAACAAAAGAGAACCAGAAATGTACATTTTTTGTTGTCATAATTGATGCACAACTACATATTTTCTCATCATACAAATTTGTTAAACATGCTTTAAAAATAAGATTGTAAGTCCCTTGACATAAAACATCCAAGATCAAGACCACAATGATGGCACACACAGCTAGTCATTACTTAATTCAAACTTTTCCTTCTTTGTGCAGTGAAAAAAAATGTGAACCTGAAACTCCAGCCAACTAGGTGGGTAACCTCTGGTGCCAACTGTACAGGTTCTTCTCAACAGCCAGTCAACTTTCTCAGCAAACTCTACTGGACCTTCAGCAAGGAAATTTGACAGGCACGGAGCAAACTGCAAATTTTATATATATATATATATATATATATATATATATATATATATATATATATATATATATATATGTATATATATATATATATATATATATATATATATATATATATACTAGGCATGCTGCCCAGCTTCGCTTAGGCTTTCGAAAACATTGAGAATTTGCATGCTTAATTAATTCGCCCGAGGGTCGGTCTACGACCTCAAGAGTTATGAAGAGGTTCCTCCGTGGACATTTTTTTTTCGATTTATAGCTCATATAAGGTACCGGTCAGTCGAGGTCAGTTTTGACCCCCTCATCGTAGACTTTTCGGCCAACCGGCCCCCGTGCTCTGTCGCCCCAAGGCAAGATCCTGTCAAATTTGAAGCGCCTGCGGCGCCGGGAAGTGCCTTATCCGACACCCGACAATCTAGATCTAGATCTAGAATCCTAATTGAATTTTTTTTTTTTTTAAGTTTAGTCCGAGCAAAATAAAAAAAAAATACATTAACCAAGTTGACTTGGTGGGTCTCGAACCCGCACCACCTGCGTGGTTTATAGTACACTAACATCTCCGCTATTTAGGCACCTTATAAAATACAGAGAATGAAAGACGTATTTTAAAATCTTAACTTACGCGAATATGCCTATTCTTTCAAATTAATTTTTTTATCCCAAATTAGCCAGTTCCAAACAAAGATTTTGTTATGAGTTTAGGCCGGAAAAATTGTATTGTATACATTTCATAGTGTACGTAGATCTAAATCAAATTTGAATGAAATAGTTCATTTCTATTTTATATTCTAAACACGGCAGATGACGTCATTAGTAAGCAATAGTGTCGTCACAGTTTTATGCGTTCTTTTACACATCTATTAATGCTTTTCCGGTTGCATAAATAATACTGTTTCTCTACATTCGAATACGCCTTTATTTTATATTTTTCTTCTTTAAATAAAATTGTGGTTATACATTTAAAACATCTAACATATTATTTTCAACAAAAGTCCGTATAAAGTTCTACATATATTGCTGCCGTTTCTGACGTGATGTCCGGCGAAAATTTTTTGCGGACAGAGAGAGAGAGAGAGAGAGAGAGATGTGCGAACGTGGCCCATTATAGTATTAGATATATATATATATATATATATATATATATATATATATATATATATATTGGCATATATATATATATATATATATATATATTGGCATATATATATATATATATATTGGCATATATATATATATATATATATATATATATTGGCATATATATATATTGGCATATATATATATTGGCATATATATATATATATATATATATATATATATATATATATATATATATATATATATATATATATATATATATATATATATATATATATATGTATATATATATATATATATATATATATATATATATATATATATATATATATATATATATATATATATATATATATATATATATATATATATATATAATATGTGTGGGTGTGTCCAATAAAAAAAAAAGGTGCAAGTATTTGAATATTTACAAGCGCCCATTGACAAAAGGCATTGACAAAAAACATTGACAAAAAACATTGACAAAACATGTAGGCTACATAGCCCCATACAGGTGACCAGACTTACCTTCTCAGAAGGTATGAAACTACCAGCAAACAAGGACATGAGTACCCAGCCTCGGACCACACTGTTCCTTGATGGGTTGTTGGTCAGTTGTTTACACAGTTGGCAATACAGCTCATCTCTGTCAGGAGGTAAAATAACGTATACAGCTAGTCTCTGGGTTGGGGGGGGGGGGGGAGAGCCCTTACTTAACTTAGTACATGTCGACTAACCCTACCTTAACGCAGGCTTATAGATGACCACCTTACCTTAACGCAGGCTTATAGATGACCACCTTACCTTAACGCAGGCTTATAGATGACCACCTTACCTTAACGCAGGCTTATAGATGACCACCTTACCTTAACGCAGGCTTATAGATGACCACCTTACCTTAACGCAGGCTTATAGATGACCACCTTACCTTAACGCAGGCTTATAGATGACCACCTTACCTTAACGCAGGCTTATAGATGACCACCTTACCTTAACGCAGGCTTATAGATGACCACCTTACCTTAACGCAGGCTTGTAGATGACCACCTTACCTTAACGCAGGCTTGTAGATGCCCCCCCCCTTACTTTAACACAGGCTTGTATCTAACCAACCCTACCTTAACGCAGGCCTGTAGATAACCCCCTTACTTTAACACAGGCTTGTATCTAACCAACCCTACCTTAACGCAGGCCTGTAGATAACCCCCTTACCTTAACACAGGCTTGTATCTAACCAACCCTACCTTAACGCAGGCCTGTAGATAACCCCCTTACCTTAACGCAGGCTTGTATCTAACCAACCCTACCTTAACGCAGGCCTGTAGATAACCCCCTTACCTTAACGCAGGCTTGTATCTAACCAACCTTACCTTAACGCAGGCTTGTAGATGCCTATAGCACAAACGAGTTGAATCTTCTCCAACATGGTGTCTGCCGTGGCAGAAAGAAACGG